>NC_079134.1:39494628-39795537 GCF_945859705.1 Episyrphus balteatus
GATTAGATCTTATAGGCGATGTTGAGCAGGCAGTTCATCGTTGCTCATACGAAGCTGATGCGTTCAACTTAGTTGGATGTGCTGAAGGTGTGATACCCTATGACTCGCTGGCATCTAGGTTTGCCAAAGTCTATAGTCCCATCTTTGGCTATGTCCCGCCAGAACTAGTTACACTTTTCATATCTAACATGGGTGCCCGACAAACAATTTTGGTGTTATAAAGCTTTACAGATGCAATTGTTGCTTCTGTAAAGCATTATAGAAGCAAAAGTGTTAGTAGGGTGGACTGGACATGCACCGTCTTATGTCTATCGATTGCTGACAGAATTATTCCATCCAGAAGATTATGAAATTTAAATTGACACAGATAACTGATTCCTCTATCTCTTTCTTAAGGATCGGGCATTAAGCTTAGGTTTGGATATGACGACCTTCACGTCATATCCTGATATGGATGATCCTCAGGGAACGAAGAGTTCCAAAAACCTATGTGCGGATAATCATGGTCATGTATGATGGAGCAGTTAAATGTGCAACTGGACTCACCGAAAAATTCGAAATCACAGTAGGTAGTTGTACACCCCGGCGCATTTACAAGTGATCTGAAAAATTTTGGTTTCAAAAGCTATAGTAAGTTATTTGAACTCGTGTCGCAGATAAAACTCCAAAGTTCGCATTTATTTTCAGATTGATGTGATATCAAGTTCGATTAATCAATTCACACATATAAATATAAGATATGTATATGCAAATATATAAAAATGTATCCCAAGTTTCAATAAAAATAATAAAACCAAAAGCTATCACTCATTTTGTTAGCTAATAAATAAGTTGTTTGATTGAACTTGTATTCCAATGCAATTTAAATGAACTGGTTTATTTATTATATTTATTTTAGCTTTAAAATGCCAAAATAAGAAGTGTAAAAAAAAATCCTGAAATTTTGTATTAAGAACAAAACAGCTATAAAAATCCAATATTCTGTTAAGTGTTGTTTTAAAATTAACTCACATGATCAAATTTTTACAAGTTCCGCAGTTTTAATTTGCGTTGTAAATGACGTTGGCAAAAACCCTTAACTCCCAAGCGATTATACCCGCTTTTGATATGACATAGCTTGATCGTACCGCGATAGTCTATATAAAAACGAACTTGATTGCGATCATATCATAAAGTTAATGTGTGTACCTCTTTTATTACAGAATTGCGCCAGATTATTTTCTTTTTTTTTTTTTTTGCAAATTGTTTATTGGTGTTTCATTTAATTGACATCTTACGGTTATTGTTTTAGAATTTATTGTTGCTCCAAGATTAAAGTCCATTGTACGCAACAATATTAAATTGTAATATTGTCCCTATATTGTTAGCAGTCATTTATTGAATAAGTAACTTCAATGAAGATTTTTCGATGTAGTTAGCTAGAAGAGCGCATTGAAACTATTAAAAAATGTTTATTTTTACCCAAATATTGCCAAAATGAAATCGCATCTAAATCACATTTCAAATTCTATAAAGCCTTATAGAGAATACAGTACCATCTGTAAAGCCTTATAGAAGCAAGAAGCAACATTGTTGGGACCACCTAAGAAAAAACGGATTCCACAAAATGAAGCAGATTTTTGCATGGGAAAAGCAAGGTGTTGAGTCATCGTTAAAAAAAAAAAAAACATTTTATTTCGTTCGAACTTTCTCATGTGCTGAATTCAAAACATTTTACAGATTTATTCCTATCACACTTAGTTTTTGAGTTAAACTCATAACTATTTTCAATATCAAAACGCAATTTGACCGAAAGTGAATTGGAATCACTTTTCAATTTAACGTGATACATATTCTTCATTTCGATCGATTTCGAAAATCTCGAACTGAAGGATCATCCATTTTTATTTTGTTTCTAAAGTGAAATTACTGCTGCTTTTAATATGGATGCAATTTTATTGGCAATTTTAATGGAAAAAAAGCAAAAGTTAAAAGAAAAAATAAGAAGACACATTAATTTTGCGAGACAAATCAAATATGTAAGTGAAATGCAAAACATGGTCGATATTATTGCAAATTTTAAAAGAAAAATGAATTAGGTTTTAAATGAATGAGGTGTAAACACAGAGGCAGTGATGAATTTTGACATTTCATGGTAATGTGTTTTATTTATCTTGTATTAAGTAAACAACGGGAAACCGATGAAGTTACGAATACCAGGGTTACGGGCGACAGAGTTACGAGCGTCAAAGTTACGCGAAACCGAAGTTACGAAAAACTAGAGTTACGAATTCTAAAGTTATGTTAAGCTATGACATGTGATTTTTGGGTTGGCATCTAGTATCTATTCTCCATTTCAGTTGCCTAACTACAAATCTTATTAAAAGCCTTTTGAACTCTTTCAATACGAGCTATCCCAATGGAAGTAGAAGGACACCAAATAATTGAATAATACTCAAGGATCGGACGAACTAATGACATGTATATACAATGATTTCAGAGCATAAGGGTTAGAAAACTCGCTGCAGTTTCGCTTGACGAAACCAAGCATTTAATTAGCAATTGCAATTATATAATCTATATGTAACGAAAAAGACAACTTCGGATCAAAAATTACTCCAAGATCACGAATCTCAGATTTGCGATCAAGAATCTGGTTGAAAATATGGTAGTTGTGCATCATTGGAACTAAAATCCGATGTGCAGTAAACACATTACATTTTGTAATATTTAATGGAAGGATATTCCTATCACACCAATCAGATAAAACATTTAAATCATTTTGAAGATTTTGCTGGGGGGAGGGGGCTTGAGTCCCCTGAGCCCCCCCCTCAATACGCCACTGCTAAGCGATTGCCTTAACATCACACTATCTCACATGTTTAATCCGAAATATATATTTTTTCGCAATGTGTTGCTCTTTTAATCCAAATTAGAAGGGCGCACTGCTTAAAAATCCATTAGTTTGTTGTCCACTAAGATTGTAAGATATCAAAAATTTCTATTTGCAATATTTTTCAGAAAAATATTTTTTTTGAAAAAAATAAATATAATTTAGACGATAAAATGCGGCGTTTTGAGGTTGCATAAGAAGTTTTGTAAAATTTTACGGTGTTACATCATGTCAAAATACTAATAAAATTATGTGAAAAATAGCGAATTGGACTAACTTCGAAAAAAAAAATTTACCTCAACCCTCAAAGTCAGCAAAGGTTCTTATTCAAACAAAACAGCCGTTTCAGAATTTGGAGGGGACTTGAGCATCTGAGCTGCCTCTTAATCTCTAAGATTTACGAAAAAGATTCAGTTAATCATGTACATTATGATGAAATCAGCTAACTAATAACATGATCTTGAAGGCTTAAGTGGGGGGGGGGGGCTTGAAGCTGTCATCTTATTTTAAGGTGCCCTTTTCTTCTCCATGCGCCATCACCAAGACAACAATTTGCCACTTTACCATTTGAAAATAGCAAAAATTGCATCTAACTCACATTTCAGCTTCTATAAGCCTTATAGAAGGTACAAAAGCTTCTGTTAAGTTTTATACATAGAAGTAATAACCTTTTAGTGTTTCAATTCTGTTCTAGTCCTACTTTTTTTTATTGAGATTTCTTGAGACTTGATATGGATAGAAAAATAGTTATGACAGTAAAAATATCAACTTCTACTTTCAATTCCGTCATGTACCGCTATTTTAAACGATTTCTTAAACGAGATTTGATGCTGGCTTGGATCTTATCCAAATTAGGTTTTCAAGTTTTATTGTGAATAAAAAACTTGTTTCTCTTGAGGCTATAGAAAATAGCAAAAGAATTTTTTTCTATTTCTGCACAAATTGAGCACAAGTTGGCAGACATAATGTCATACCATTAGCCATTGGCATTTTTGCGCATATTTTATTTGTTCAACGCAAAAATCAAATCAATTACAATTGCACATGTTAAAGTCAGTGATGTCTATACACACTTTACTAGTTAAAAACTTTTTTTTTTTTGTCATTTTAACGCACTTTCACCCTTTTATGTTGTTTGTTGCTGATTGATTTATTACTGGACTGCATGTGAAATTGAAAAAAAAAAAAAAAAAAACAATTAGAGAGGAGCATCATTCAGGTAAAACAACTACAACAAAACATCAACATGACTGCATTCACCTTTTTTTTTTTGTTGTCGAATTGATTTATTGTTTGTTTTCGTCTCACCGATCGATACCGATAATGTCGTTCGTATGTCTCTTGTTTGTTGAACTACTTTTGAACTTTTTTAGCTGGTGGCGCACGCGTTGTAATGTGGGCAGAGCACTATACAGAATTTAAAAATTTGTTTATATGTTCATATGAATGTGATGTACTGAATGGAAAAATGTGTCACATTAACACAATGACATGCAATATAATATGCAAACCGTAGCGACTATTTTATTATTCAACTTAAATCTATGGTTGGTGATTAATTTTGGCACAAAATAGACAGTTAAGGCCGGCAAGAGATTTCATAGATACTTGACATTGAAAATTGTATACAAACAAAATATTTGCTTTTGAATGTTATGGTTTGAAGTTCATAGATATTGTATTTGTATGATAGTTTCTTGCATGGTAAATAGTGACGGATGATGTCTTTTTATAAAAGACAATTAGAATGGGCACGTTCAGGAAATATTAGGGACTAGATATTTAGGCAACGTCATTTTTTGAACGGAAATTTGAGTAAATTGCCTAAATTAGTTTGGATTTTTCATCATTGTCAAATTTCAAAAATTATTTGAGAATTTTACAGATCGCATGGCGCAGACACCAAATTTCACTTAACTTTAATAAATAAAAAGTATTAATTATAACCGATAATGCACTTTTTATTCGTTTTTCAAACAAATTGATTTAATTTTGCTAAAATAATTCTGTATTTAAAAACAATCAGCTGTCATGTTGACAAAAAAAACTTTCCTAAATTTTTTGGGAAAATTTTCTTGCCTAACTTTCCAGTCAGCTTTCCAATAAAATTACCTAAATTGGAAAGATTTTTTTTGACAGTTGACCAATCAGAGAACGAGAAATTGGGCACGTTCAGGAAATATTAGGCACTAAATACATATGTAGGTCTGTTTTATGAATCTGATCCGCACAGAAAAGATCCGAAAAGTACAGGTTTATGTGTTTTATGAAGAAAAACCTTGCCCTAAACTGTTCTACAAACTGTCATTTTGTGTTCCATGAAGTTTTCCAGCACAGATTAGTTCAAGTTTTTCTGCTCCTACTTTTGAGGTAGAGCAAACGAGTGTCAAACAGCAACTGATTTGTTTTATTCTTACAAAAATATAATTAAAAAAATTCGAAATAAAATTTGTTTAGAATCTTCTTAATATGAAGAAAAATTCAAAATGTGAACAAATATTCTGATTAATTGTAATTTATTTGAATGAAAAGTCATAACAAAAAAAAATTATTTTAATTTTAAGTTTTAAAACTGATAGGTAAAAGTCAACCCTATAAAATAGGAAGGTGTACTTTTCTGATCTTTTTTGTTCTGACAGTTTTCAAGAAATTGTGCTGTTCTGATCTTTTCTGTTCCAGTTTTTCTTCATTAAACAGACCTAATATTTAGGCAACGTCATTTTCTGAACGGAAATTTGCGTTAATTGACTAAAAATGTTTGGATATGATGTTATTGTCAAATTTCGAAATTTAACTAAGACCGCATGGGACAAACACCGAATTTAACTTTACTTTAATAAATAAATATTATTTATTATAACCGATAATGCACTTTAAATTCGTTTTTCACACAAATAAATTCAATTTTGCTAACGAAATTCTGTAATTGAAAACAATCCGCTGTCATGTTGACAAAAAAAACTTTCCTAGATTTTTAGGTAAAATTTTCTTGCCTAATTTTCCAGTTAGCTTTCCAATAAAATTACATAAATTGGAAGGATTTTTTTTGACAGTTGACCAATCAGAGGCCGAGAAATTACCTAAATATTTAGTCCCTAACGTTTCTGAACCTGCCCATTACCTAAATATTTAGTCCCTAACGTTTCTGAACCTTCAAAATGTTATTTGAGAACTATGAAAGAAAAGTTAGGAAATACCTTAATTTGAAGGTTTGAAATTTCGAAAAGCCAAATAATGGATTTGCAGAATTTTGTAAAACAAAATTTTGGACTTAAAAAATTTTTAAGTACAGAATAATAGAAATTGAAAAGCAAGATAATGGAATACAGAATTATGTATTTGTACATACAGAATTTTTTATTCAGATACCCAACCTGGTTATACAGATTTTATCGTACTTTAACCTGTTCCCTTTAATGCTTAATGCTTTAATTTTTGAAAACTGTCGCCAGAATTGGTTTAGCTACAGCATTAGCATAAAGTCTTAAATCAATTTAAAAACTTTTGTATGGTATAAAAGCAATTCAAATTGGTACAATATGACTAGTAATTGTTCAAAAAACTAACTAATAGAGTATGCGATCTAAGTGGTTTATCCTGGCGTATTCGTACTTTTTTAATATTGATTAAGTTTTCTAAAATGTGTTAAATTTTTTAAAACTTACATCCCTTACTCGCTGCATGAGCGTCAGTTTGTGCTTAAGTAGAAATTTAACTTCGCAGCCTTCACCACTCTTCGCTCTTCTTTCCAATTAGAGGATAATTTCTTCACTAAAAGTTTAATTGTAGGTTCTAGAGTTGGGCGCTTTTGCGTCGTTTAATTATAAGTAAGTGACAATCGTTAATAAAGTAGTTTTTAAAAATTTGCACGAATTTTAGAATATTATATTATTTATTACTTTTTTTGAGTTTTAAATAATCGAAAAGAGGGTATTTTTTTTTTTTTCATTTTCATTTTCAAAACTCAAAATTCGATTTACCGTACCTAATTGCTTTTAAAATTTATTTTGAAAAGTTAGGCGTTGAACATTTAATTAAGAATCTATCCAAAAATTCAAAATTGTTTAATATTTGAAAACCTAATAAAATAATTTTCAAAAGTTAGCGCGAATTTAAGAAAATTACTTTTTTAAATTTTCGTACAGCAACATTTTCAACTTAGCCCTTCTTAGTGGCTTGTAATTTGGTAATCGATGGACCAAAAGTCCACAAGAATTTTGTGTGGGTTGTAGCTTGTAGGTCAATGATTTGTGGACTTATATCCCACACAAATGGGTCAATAGTTCAAAATAGATTTTTGTCCTGTGGACTTTTGATCCTGCACCTTTTTACATATCATTTTGATAAAGAAACATTTGAGAGTCCTAACAATTTGTTGAAGACTTTTCTATCAGAATTTAATGCTGAAGAATTGCCGGTTAACGCATGTTGGTTGCCACCCTGGAACAATTCAAAAACTTTCAGTTCAATTAGTTTATGCCAAATGACAGTATGTATTTCCAGGTTTGACGCACGGACTTTTTTACAGCACTGACAAAATTACTGGGCTATTTTTAAAGCAAGATAATTATTTCAAGTGAACAAAGAGTATCAAATGACGTAGGTTCTTTTATTTTCAATATTATTAGTCTCAATCAATCAAATTATCGAATAAAATATGCATGCATGACATATGACTATTCCGTAGCATATCATAAAGTTTTGAGTGACATAAGACAAAACATTGATAACAGTATGATACCTTTATTGCTTGTTTCTATAATTTGTCAAAATATGGTTGACAACTCTTTTATCTGCAATAATAAGATGTTAAAATACTATGCATAGCTTGTTCCAAAAAGAGGTTTCATTTAAAATTTCGCTACATTTTTTAATGATAAATGACATCTGATCACTTTTGATCAGTAAAAACTAAAAAGATTTAATAATAAAAAAATCAATAAGTTAGACTGAACATTCATCATTTAATGGCAGATATTGGCCGCAAAGTAGATAAGTATCGATTTTCGACTATAGTATCTATCTAACAAACCTTCATAATATTTAGTGTTGGCCTTGTCTATTTGGTCGTCGCCATAGCTTAAATTTATTTCTTCAAAACTGATAATTAAACTCTAACCTTCTACAGTTCTTAGACCAATAAACTTGCATAATCTAATTTAAATTACAATATTCTTGGCGGCCTTGATTCTTTAGACAAATACAAAATTGTTATAACTAAAATACAAATAAAAAATAATTCAAATTCCACAAAGTTGAAATATATACATACCTCAATGCATAGTAATTTGCACTACTATTTAACATTGCAATGATTTTATCGATAACAATCTATTGCTGCATAAAATCCAATTTACTATCCAACCACCTTGCACTCAGGCAAATAAAAAATCTCTGAACGTTGCTGTCGTCGACAGTCGTTGTTAATAAAATAAGAAGAAGTAAAAAAAAAAAAAAAACGCACACAAAGTCCAAATACAAAACCTCGATCACGAACTCATTTAACATTTGAAAAAGGCCGAGAACCCAAAAAATTGTGTGGGAAAACAATTTTGAACCGGATCGCAAAATCGCAACTATAACAAATCAGGGAGAAGTTATTCGAAGCGAACCGCGATATGATTGCAGACACAAATTTTCGAATTTTTAATTTTTTTTTTTTCATTTCAGTTCCATACATGCAATGACGATTGACGAGTACAAGAGTAAGCTGGCTTGGACTTACTCCGAATAAGAAAGATGACGTTTATGGCATCACGATGTCTGCATAGTTTTGTATGAAAAATACCTGAAAGACAGGGGCGTAATAGATTTTATGAATAAAAGAAGAAAAAGGGGCGTTAAGGAAGTAGTAAAGAAGAAACTGATCTAAGAGAATCTGACATAAAGACATATTTTGACATAAGCTCATGTGTCACTTTTGACAGCTGAATTCAGAACATTACCAATTTCTTATACTTTGAAATAAATCGAAGAAATAACTGTGACTCATTCATAAAATCAACCAAATACAACCCCGAACTCATGCTTTTTGATGAACGATGCATACAAATGTAATTATGGTAATTGATTACATGATCAGGTTTCTGATGCGTATGCGCAACCTGATCAGGATGGTACATGCAACATACGACTTTATACCAGATTTTCTGTATGAAGAAAAACTCGTCACCAGAACAAATCGAAAAGTAATTATTTGTATTAAGAAAAAAAAAGACTTGATGGACTGTTTTTTAGTCTTTTTCAAGCCTCAAGCTAAACTAATAGTAAGATGATGGTGTATTATGAACTGGGGGCAATGAGAAGATAAATTTTAATCTTTCATGACCAACTTTAGTCAGGACTTGACTTATAGTAAGTTTCCATTGATGGTTCACCATACACACACTCTTGATGGTGATAACTATAATAGTTGTTTTGCCAACACCAAGTTGTGGAATGGAAAATTCCTCCAAGTCTCGTAAAGAAGACAGTTTACTATGTGAGTCTTTTTAGCTATCAGTTTTGCACTAGTTATAGTGTCAGTGGTTATCTTGTTTTACGCCTTAAGCTTCTTCGATCTATCTAATAGCAATGACTTGATAAATTTGCATTTAATCATTGGAAAAAGAGTTCAATTAAAAAATATTTGCAGCCACACAGTCTAGCTTGTTCGTTAAACGTTTTGATGTCTTCTTTCCTGCATGCAATTATTATCATGTTATTTTTTTTTTTCGAAGTCAATCAACTATCTGGGTGGTGAGTACATAAATGATAATTATATTGAAGTTAATGGCACAATATTTACAGAAAGTTATTAACTTTGCATATTTTTAATAAATACAGATGGTAAAAAAAAGTGAATATAAGAAGTCAAAGCTGTTAGAATCGTTTGTTTTTGTTAACTAGCTTAAGGGAATATTGCTCAAAATTCTTATGGAAGTTTGTATTTTTTTTCTTTTAGCGTGAAGCGTGCATAGTGGAGTTTTTCAATATGTTTTTTTTTTTTTTTAGCAGTGAAATAGCAATCCAAGATTGACTTTATACTCGAAGATGAAATACTTAACAAAATTTCGCATGAAATATTTTTTTCTCGAAGTATAAAAGCTTTTCTATTTATTCTATGCTTGTTCTTAAAACATTAGGCTATTGATTATGTAGTTTAGAAAGGAACTAGGACGTTCACGGGTTTTTATTGCAGGAATCGTTTAATGGGTTATAAAAGAAGATAAAACCGCGGAGTGCTATTAAATGAGAGGTTGAAAACTGAAGATAGGGGTGCAAAAGCCCCCTTTTTGTTTTTTTCAATATACCTCGTAAACCAAGCAAAATTTTGATATATTGTATAAACACCTTTTTGTAGAGAATTAATTGGAATAATGTTTTTTAAAAATTTAAAAACAAAATTTCCATACCAAAATAGTCGAAACAATCATAAAAAAAATATCAAAAAAATCGATTTTTTGAGTTTTTTTGCTTTTTTACTTGTACATTTTTTTTGGGTTGAGATAGACATAAACGTTGCTTCAAAGAAAAAAAGAAGATTAAATTTCATTCAAAATGCTGTACTCACTAAATTTTTTCATTGAAAATTATCCGAAGTATGGCCATTTTAATCTATCTTTTTTTTTTCGCATTTTTAGTTTTACTTAAGTAAAACAGAAACATTTGAGGGGAAAGTCCGATAACTTAAGCACCAAGAACTGATAACGAGATTTTGTAGAGGGGTTAAATACAATCATTGTTTAATATGGGAGGGGAGTCAATGTCTTCCCGTTTTGGCGGGAGGGGCAATTTTCTAAAAAAAATACTTAAAATAAAAAAAATTATTAAAAAACAACGGCAACACTTAAAATTTTGCTTGATACTTTTTTCAAAAGCTAGAATTATAAACTTAATATTAATTTCAAAATTAAGTTATTTTAATCAATTGTTTTTGAAATAAACGAGTGATTCCGATAAAGAAAGTATTTCGTCTATTTTTCAATTTTCTCAAAAAGTAGAAGGCATATTAACATTATGATTTTTATGATTTGATAAGAAATCAATTAAGGCAGTTTACTGTGTCGATGAATTTCGTATAGAAGTCCACAGTCTTTGTGAAAATTGTACTCAATGTGCTTTTTAAACTTTTTTTTCACAAGTTTTGACTTTGAAATCGAAAAAAAATTTTATTAAAAAATTTGTGTAAAAAAGTATAGTTTTCAGATTGTCAAGCCTTTATAGCAATCTTTATTAAGTAGGTACTACTACACCTTTTTTTTTCAGATAGGTATGCGATATGCGATATTAAAAAATAAAATTCACTGCTCCTTACTGACCACTTCGAGATCAACTCACAGGAACGTCAGGAACAGAACAAGAAGAAGTTCAAGTGCAAAAAATGTAATGCCCAAGTTTAATACTGATAGAAAAAAAGATACTTCAACAAAATCTTACGTTCCTAATGCAATACAGCGAAACGTCCATCCTAAAAGTTTTTCTTACGTTATAGTTCTTTCATTTGATACCAATTTCATTAATGGCCGCCGAACGTCCAAAATGCTTATCCTGCTTAAAAAAATAAAATCCACGACTGGGTCGCACGTACTTGCTCTTGTAGTTCACAGTATCTTTATCTTAAATGTCTATTGGAAATTTAAGATTTTATTTAGTGTCGAGAAAAAAAAATCGAAAGTTTAAAAATTAAATTAAAATTTTTTTTTTTTTCAAAAATGTTTTTAAAAATATTTTGAAGTGAAAACTTCTTTAGTATCGTAGTGATTTGAAACAAGATGAAACGAAAACGCGACACGACTTCAACTTGTTATAACTTTTTTGTTTTAATAGATAGATGAATGAAATTTGTACTATAGATAGGTAATTAAATAAATTATAATTGTACAAAATTTCAATAAATTTCATATTCAAAATTCGGAGATAACGGTAAAAAGATGTTCTTTTCCAACACACGTTATATCTTTTGATCTAGTGCACATACAAATTTGATTTAACTTTAATACGCATGCTGATAACCTAACCTTTTATTTGATATATCACACATAACGATACGTGCTCTACAAGTTACACAATCTTAAATTGAAAAAAATTTGAATATACCTCAAAACACCTGTGGAGATCTGTTGACCAGCTACCAGTGTAGGAAGTACCGTAAACTCAGTCTGGAAATTCGAAATGGTTAAAAAAATTCTAACTTCTCTTGTAGACATCTTTGAAATAAGATTTATGCATTATTATACAAGGTGAAACAATAAGCTTTCACATGGTATACAATTTTTTATAGGTTGTCAAACAAAAAATTGATTTAATAGCATGAGAACATAAAAATAAATGTTTTTTTTTGCTTTTTGGATGCAATTTCATCGAGTTTAAAAAATTCTAGCTCTTTTTGTAGATGTCTCATAGACTTGATCGATATATTATATATTTTTACCTAAGACAATAAGCTTACAGATGGTGTAAAAATTTTTATAGGTTGTTAGGTAAAAAATGCAATCTTTTTGTAGATGTCTCATAGACCTGATCGATATATATATTTTGAGCTAAGACAACAAGCTTTCAGATGATATAAAATTTATATAGGTTGTCATATAAAAAACATGGATTTGAAGGTGATAGAATAAAAATAGGTAGATTTTTTCTATTTTATTTTTTTTTGCAAGAAAAATGATTTTTAAGGTTTCACTTCTACCACGTGTTAATTGCACACATGATTTTTTTTTTTTTTTACATTTTATACTTTAAAATGATGTCTGTAAATTTTTAATAAAATTGACTTATGCTTTGGTGAAATATATGAACTTAAAAAACATGTCAATTTTTGAACGGCAACGCCATATTTCCGTTCTCCGCATTTTTTGAGAAAAACTAAAAACGCAGTTTTGTTAGAATCAATAAGTCTATTACGTATACCAAATTTAATCAAAATCGTTAGAGCTGTTTTCGAGAAAGTTGCAATACCTCGAAAACATTATATGGGAGATATGCGTTAAAAAGGGGGTATTAGGGAATAACCTAAAAAGCATCTGTACCAAGTTTCAAGCAAATCCATCCATCCGTTTAGGCCCTAGCTCGATGTACAGATGGACGCACAGACGCACACACGCACAGACCGACGGATGGCATGACGAAAACCACTTTTTTGATCTTCTCTATCATCGTAATGTTGGTTTTGATTAAAACCTCAAATTTTTTTTCTACACAAAACCAATACTTGCCCTATAGAGCAAGTAAAAAGAAAATTAAATACACAATTTTGTTTTAATGTTAACAATTGAATTTAATTTTCTGAACTTTTGAGATATGGAAGTTAAATATTCACTATGGAGTCAGATGTGAACACTTTGCAGAAAGGAAATCTCAGAGCTCGTTCCATCGAATATGTCTGGAACTTAGAAGTTATTGACTCTTTGATGAATAGACTTGGCTTATCTAAACATTTCAAGGAACAACTTGGACTAAATTGCCAGAAAGTTGTTCGTGATCGGGTTAATACAAATCATTACAAGTTCTCTTCCAAACCTTTCTACGTTTTGAATCTTAATATTACATAAGAATTGTGTTCAAACGTTAAAGCTCAAGTCCTACGAAACTACTTATTTTTTCGTTTGCAAAGCATAGTACTGAATAATTTTTTTCAAAACCAAGCAATCTAACAAACGCAGCTGATAACGTGTGTATGTACATTATGATCAAATTAATTCAAAAAAATATGAATTCTCTTATTTCCAAATGAATATGTATAGATTTTAATATTTGGGTTTGAATTTGGTATTTTTTTTTTTTGCTTGTTTGGTTTATTTTTTGTTTTGCTTCTGTTGATAGAAAAAAATTACAAAAAAACATAATTCAGGTCAACGATTAATGTACCTAATATTTATATTCACTACTAGTAGAGTAACTAAAGCAAATTGTTAGGGAACCCGGCCGAACAGCTCTGATTTTGACGATTTTTTTTTTCAAACGTAGGTAATTAAAAATACTTTAAAGTCTATAGATTAAAAATTGCCGGTGTTGCCGTATTGTTTTTTTAAAATTAAAATTAAATTTTTTTTTAACAAAACCATTTATTTTGCTTAAATTTCATAAAACAAATGATAGCAAAAGATTCTCTAGGTAATTTAAGGAAAATATATAAAAGGTAGTAAGGGACAATCTTCCATCGTTTAAGCGATAAATGCAATTTTCTAACATTCTGACCTCAAACACAAACAAAAATATTTTGAAAACAACGGCAACACCTACAATATTTTAAAATACATTTTTAAAAAGCCAGAAGCTCATTCTTATCTCTTAAATTTAAATCCACTAAATTTAATCAAGACTTTTTGAAAAAATGGTCCTCAAACTCAGAATTAAAAAAAAAAAATGTTATTAGAAAAATTTAAAATTACTTTTTTCCAAACTTTTTCTAATAAAATATGAATTTATTTAAAAAAAATGTTTGGCCATAAATATTATCAGTTGAATTTCGAAGCAAAAAAGGTAAAATATATCACACTTTTGAAAAAAAAAATGAAAAATTACTTCAATTTCAATGTTTTTTTTTTATTAAAACTGAATTTTTGCATTGAAATAATTAATTATTTCAAAGACTGTGGGAAATAGGAACTTTAATTTTTTGCTATTTAACTTTCAACAGTAAGAGTTATTAAATGAATAAAAAATAACTTTATGTTTAGATGTTGAACTTAAAAAAAAAAAATAAGTTACATTTTTCTTCAAAACTTTTATTAAAAAAAGTTCTTCGGAAATGAAATACTTTTTAATTTTTTTCTTAAACCGTAATACATATTGACATTTCCTTTTATAATTTGAAACCATAATAAATGCTGCCAAAAAAATTTGAAAATAAATGCATTTTATATTACGACCAAGTTTAAAAAACGACATGTTAAAATTTTTTCAATAATTTTTTTTTTCAAAATCTGAGTTCAATTACCATTCTTTCAAAAGCCGTTCATTCAATTAGCTTAATTTTAATTTTACATATATGACTAAGCTTCTAGCTTTTAAAAAATGTATATTTGAATATTGTAGGTGTTGCCGTTGTGTTCAAATATTTTTTTTTGTGTTTGAAGTCAATTAATAAGAAAATTGCATCTATCGCTTGAACTATGGAAGATTGTCCCTCACTCCCATATATTTTTTTTCCTTGTATTTCCTAGACAATCTTTTGGCATCAATTAATTTATGAAATTTAAGAAAAATTTTTGAAAAAAATTTGTTTTTGTTCACAAAAATCTTCAAATAAATTTAAAAAATCAAAACGGCAACACCGGCAATTTTTAATCTATAGACTTTAAAGTATTTTTAATTACCGACGTTTGAAAAAAAAGATCATCAAAATCTAAACTGTTCGGCCGGGTTCCCTAATATTGCCAATTTTTGAGCTTTAGTTACTCCACTATACACAACCTAATCAAATCCGACTCACTTTTGTTTCTTATTTAAATATTTATCTATTTATTTATTTTTTTTTTTTTCAAATTAACAGCTATACTTAAAATACAAAGAATTTTTTTTCACGATCAATTTGATTCATTGATCTGTTGATAGTCAATATTTATTTTACCAATTCGTATACATCATCGAGAGATTTTATTAAACCTACCAAAATTCTTTTGACATTCTTTGTGTCGCAAAAAAATCAAGAAATAAATTTAAATAATGTGCAAATTCATAAATTTATACAAAAGTTTGTTATGTCACATCCAAAGGGAGGACGAAAGGTGTAATAAAAAAAATAAAGCTTAAGCAATCAAAACAAGTCTATCGAGTACTTTTCCAAAAAGATCCCCGCGATGCTGTTATAATTTATCCATTTATTTACTTATAAGCACATTGCTCTACATATAAATTCACACTTTTTGGTTGTAGACATCAACTAGACGGCATATTACATATTGCAGGGTTGCCATTTTAATTGTAATACTAACTTTCATCTAGAGTACTGACAAAATCGGAATATAGGAAATTACACTTTTTTTTTTATGAAATAATTACGTTCCAAAATTCTTTTAAAGAAGAAGTGAATAACAAACTATAGGTGAAAATTTTTTTCAGTGTGCATACTAATAAAACAATTAATTAGAAGTTAGAAATTTAATTCTTTTAAATCCTGAAACATAAAAAAAATTTTTTTTTTAATTGCCTGCGAATTAAAAAAAAAATGTTTTATTAAATCAAATTTTTCCAACTACATACATAACATATACGAATGTTTAAATGAAAGAACATAAAAAAACATCAATTAAAATGTATCTTCTTTAAATATTCAAAAGATTTTTGTCAGTAAACCTAACTCAAAGACCGTATGATACACCTTTTTTTTATTTTTAACACAAAAAATCAGATAGTTGCGCAAAAGAGACAGGGCGTTTTTTTTTACAAAACAAATACACTTCGCGTACTCTCAAATGTCTGTTAATTAATGAAAACAAAATTTTTTTTCCTCGGAATATGCGAGGAACAATAAACTTTAACTGTCCAATTTATAAACAAATCCAAAATGTATTGTAAATTAAATGTATTTATTAGAAAAAAATAGCATTTAAATCCATCACCACCTCGTTTATCTTTACAACTTACTTGTAAAATTCAAATGATCAGTTATGAACATCTTTTAAATTTTCTAAAATAAGTAAAAGAGATCAATTAGTTGCCTTTATTGATCACTGATAAAAATTTTATATTATGTATAGGTAACATGTTTAAGTTTTTTTTACAGAAAAAAAAATATTACGCATACGCCACAGTGACCCATTCTAACATAATAAGACTGGAGGTGATTTGGTATCAGACTAGTTTTGATGGACTGCACAAATTTTATCCAATAAATGATCTATTCAAAACGTTCCTTAAACATATACAAGATACTAAAAGATGAAGGAATAGAACACTTTACAAACTTTTATTTTTGTTATTGAAAAATTGCACTTCCAATGAATATGAAATATTTTTTATAATTTTAACTGTAGGTTTATGTTCGAAATACGAAAATCGTCATTAAATTTTTTTTAAATTTAAAAAGATGCTTAAGCATCTTTGTCATTAACCGCTAACTTGAACTGAAAAAACCAAAATTTTTAGCAGATTTTCAAATTGAAATATTCTAATTTTGCTAAATGTCCATGACATTATTGACATTCTTAGAACAAATTAGTTAGAAAAATTATTCAAATCCGTTCATTAATTCAAAAGTAATAGCCCGGTGTCAGCTTTTTTCAGCTTTTCGATCCACTGCGTCTGTACGTCTGTGCGTCAATCCATTCCATCCATTCACCCTAAACGGGTGTAAGGATGTATGTGATTTGAAAATTAAGAGCAAGTTAGAAAAGTTAGAGCAAGGCTTGCATTTTATTTTTAAGCGGTGTATCGAATTTAAAAGTAGATCTTTTAAAATAAGTGAAATTTTGTGTTGATACACGAATTGTTTAATTGGGAAAAGTTTCATAATATACACTGAAAAGAAATATGTATGTTTTTGCCGTTTGAGTTTTTTTCAAAGGATTTAAATTAAATAAATTAAAAGATTTTTTAACTACAGGAAACCCAAATAAAAATTAAAAGAATGTTAGAATAAGAGCCCGAAGAAGATTTTTGATATTTGTTATAGAAAAAAATTAACGGTTTTTTTGAACCGTCTTTGAAAAGTTTCTATTAAATGTGTAGTTTTTTTTAGATACTTTAGATATACCTAACCTCGCACTTACTCCAAAACCTTTATTGAGCTCAAGTATGGGGTTAGAGGGGAAACCTAGCTCCCTAAATTTATTTTTTGGACTTATGTCCCATTAAGGTGGGACATAACTCCATTATGGACTTATGTCCTATGGAGCTATGTCCCTGCATTTAACACGTAAAGAATTTAACGCTGTTTATTGAAAAATATTAAAATATTTTGAAACACTTCTTACAATCACAGTAAAATATCCCTCTGTCGGCACACGGGTGCGAATTTGGATGGACAAAAATAAAAATTGTGAGTACAAATTCGAATTCCTCAGAAAATTCTACATCAATTTCATATATGATTCTCTATAAAATAGTGAGACCGAAAAAAGTTCTAGCGACATGAAAAAGTATAAACCAAATTCGCAAAAAAGAGGTGTGCCTACAGAAGTTATATTGATGTATTAAATTGGTCTTTTACTTGAAATAAAAAAAAAAATATATATAAAACTATGCGGCAACACTTAACAGATCTGTATGATGTTTTCTCTCTGTCAACGTTTTATTGTTCTTTAATCAACATCTCTCGTGTGTTGTAGAGTCGTGGAGACTTGATAGGTATATTTTTGATAACGTTTTTGTTTGATACCGGTGCTTTACTTTGTTTATTTTTTTTCCTCCCACCATCACTCTTAAGAGATGTATTTACTATCGAGATCAGCTATAACTATGAAACTGCATTTTCCCATCGAATGCTTTAGTGTAAAATATCAATAATTG
Organism: Episyrphus balteatus; assembly: GCF_945859705.1. Classification (NCBI taxonomy): domain Eukaryota; kingdom Metazoa; phylum Arthropoda; class Insecta; order Diptera; family Syrphidae; genus Episyrphus; species Episyrphus balteatus. The sequence continues at coordinate 39,512,933 of NC_079134.1, forward strand.
ATGGCGTGGTTTAACTGTCTTGTCAAGCCACACGCTGACCCCTCTGCACATGCTACACAACACAACCCCTGTTAAAAAAAATTCCGGCTCAGAGAGAAAAGTCACTTTATGCGAAACTTTGCATTTACCTGTTTGCAAAAAACTTACTCTGTGTAAATCCCCTAAGGCCATGGACATTTTCAAAGAGCCACAATATAATTGTTGTTAACATGACCAGAATATGGCTTTTAAGGCACACCTGCACCTGTAGAGTTAAAACAAAGTAAAATTGAAAAAAAAAAAGAGTATCACAGGTATATGGCCAGACCCCAGACCAGGCCAAGACAGCATATCGATCGCTTGAAATTTTTCATTCACTTTCTGGTTAGCAAAGCGAACAGACGCTGTACGCTCCGGCTTTAGCTCTTTTAATATAAAGAAACAATTATTTAGCTTGAGCTGTTAAATCTCTTACGTTCAAAAGCGCGTCGCTCTTATTAGGTGCTTTCATTTTTTCACCTTCCAGCCGTATTGTCTGTCGTCACAGTTGTTTTATTATTTTTTTTTTTGCTAACAAGCAAACAGAGAAAAAAAAAACCGTTTAAACTGTCATTGCCAGTGGAATTAACCCCAAGTGTCATCTCATTTGTATAAAGTGAATTGTATCGGAATCCGTTTAATCATTCCTAAAGTGTGATCGTCGTTGTCGTATCGTTTTTTGCTTCAACACCTGTAAACCCCGGAAAGAAAAAAATTTTAAAAAAATTAAACGAAGAAAAGAATAGCAACTGACAACCCTTAGAATTAAAAAAAATAAATTATTTCACTTTATTTATTTTTTTGTTTGATTATTTAGTTTAATTTTTGTTATCATTTTTATTAAACAAAATTTTTAAGTCACCATTATTAAGAATTTGTTTGAATAAAATTTAAAAAAAAATAGTAAAATTATTCAAATTTTCCACATACTTCATTGTGTTGTGTCCTTCAAGTTTTTTGTTGAGTGACTGTTGAAGAATTATTAACGAATTGGATTTATTCAAATTTGAAAATCCAAATTGTGCCAAAAAATTAAGTAAAATAAACAAAAAAAAAAAAAAAAAGTGCAAAGTGATAAGTAAATTAAATTAGTATGACAGAACAACCATCATGGGGAATAAGAATATCAAAATGTAAGTTTGATTATATTTTGTTTATGACTTTATGTTTTACTGTTAATCGTAGGGTGGATTAGGATATCTATCATAATAATAAAGAAAAATATAACGTTGTTAAATGTGTGCTGCAAAAAAAAAAATAAGTTAACATGTTTGTAGGCACAAAGTAGCAACTTAAGTAATTAAATATTTGGCGGGCACTGAAGTGTGCCATTTGGGAATGCGTATTTGTGTTATATGTAATTATAAAAAAAAAAAAATGAAATAAATATGTTTTGGGGTAAATGTTCGTTAGCTATTTGGTTAACACCTGTTTAATGAATTTCCTCAATAAAAAAAAAGTGTAACGATTATACTTAAATAATTTAATTATTGCAATTAATTTAAATTATTGAACTGTAGGTAGGGATACACTTATCATGGAATTAAATTTATTTTTTGAGTTCAAGCAAAAATGAACAACTATGTAGGTGGCGTTTATTATTTTTTTTTTAGTAGGTACAATCTGTTTGGAATTGTGTTGATTAATATGCATAATTTTGTTTAAAAAAAAAGGACAGATTAACTAATTACTTAAAGAAAACAAAAGCGTTTTTTATGTTACCTTGTTTCGATGCACACAAATGTATGTAAAAGTAATTTCAATAGTTACATTTGATTAAGGTTTTTGTTTTGATATTTTAATTACATGTTTTCATTTCATGATCGGTGTTGGTCACAAATTTATACTACTGATCAACTAATATGAAGTTTGTGTGCATTTCCGTTAAAAAACGGTTCATTCATTTGTAAGAAAAAACTCGTTTGGAATCAATAGTTTATAGAAATTACAAATAGCATTCAAGAATCTTTAGGTGTGAGTGATCGCAAAAATCGATTGGTATTTTTGGAGAGTTTTGCAATCATGAAATGTGTGAAGGGGTCACAGTAAAAATGCATTTTTTTAAATACGTAACTATCATACCAAATAAAACTACTGGCACAAAGGAACCATGCATTCTAGTTTAGACTCTTTATTTGTTTAATTTTAATCACAATATGCACTTGAAAACTCACCAGTTGATTTTTGGTCTTATTGAAGGATGAATTTTTCTTATATTATCATATTTGATAAACTGCATATTTGGTGAACTTTATTTATTATTATTTACATTTTAAACATAAAATCGTTAGATAAGTCCACTAGTTCGGGGTTGTACAAATATCAATTAAACAAAAAAAATATATTCGAAATTAAAAAATGCAACTGCAAATAAAACAAATTTGCATTGAATATATATTTTTTATTGAAAATGAAAAGTTTGCATTAACAAAAATTTTTTTGCAAATAAAAATATTTTGTATTAAAAATAAAATCAATGCAAAAAATATTTTTTAATATTCGTCAAATTTATAACAATGTTGACGTGCATTCATTAGCTTAACAATAGCTGTGTTATTTTCCTTGTGATCCGGATCAGATCATTGTTTTTATTAGCTTTACAAAGCAGGATTTTGTTTTGTTATTGTTTCGCAAATAAATCAATGATCTGATCTGGATCACGAGGAAAATAAAACACAGCTTATAATTAATTTAATTTGAAAAAAATCGATGAATATTATGGAAAAATATTATTTTGCAATAAGAAAATTATTTTTATTTTTGGTTTGCATTGGATTTTCTTAACGCAAATTTTGTTATACAATATATATGTACATACATATAAGATTTTTTTCTTGAATGTATTAAAAAAATATTTTCTTACAACCAATATAAATAACTACATTTGACTGCAAAAGAAAATAACAAGACAAATAATATTAAGCCCTGATTTTTCAATCGTCAGTTAGACTATCAGAGGAATAATGTCAATATAAAAAACTTTTGTTCCTAGGAATAAGCTCTATCTGAGGTTTATCTGACTATTGAAAAATTGGCCCTAAAACTCGTATACTTTCCGATGAGCTGTTTAGATTGCAAATTGATCAAGAAAATTATTAAAAAAGAAAAATGTCTTTTTGATGTAGGCTTAAAGTCATTTTTATTTTAGTTTAATTTTTATTAAATTATGTTAAGAAGTCATTGTTTTAAAAATAAGAAAAGCCACTAATATTATACAAGAATTATTATAAAAGTTCATAGATTTAAAATTAAATAACCAAAATATGTTTGCTAAAGGCATACTTACTCTTAAGATAGTGGAGTAAACGTTACCAATAATTGAAAAAATTGTTTTCTACTTCTTTCTTTGGCAACGGCAAAATATGGGTTTTTGCTATCAAAAACAAAATTTTCAGACATCAAATGTAACGCCCGTTAAATTATTTAAAAAAAAAAACATGTTATTCTAAAAAATATCATACGATATACCATATAATACCTTACTAAGTACCTATTCAAGTTAAATTCTATGGATATTTAATAACTGTTTGAATAACTCACACAATTATGATTAAAACTTGCACATCCGTAACTTAAAGTGCAGAATAAGAATTTTTTATTTTCTATATTAAAAAAAATTAAAGTTTTCCAACTTATGATTTTTGACAAAAGATTCAAAATGTTTCCAAATGTTGTTTTTTTTTTTAATTTTTGTTTCACTTAGGGTATTTTTTTTTTCCAAAATTCATTCACCATGAATCCTTTAAGAGCAACTTAAATAAAGTTACTTATCCTTTATTATTAAAACTACGAGTAACTAAACATACAAATTTCCTATCAAATCTTCCATAAAAGAAAAGTAGTTTTTTTTTGTTTTTTTTTTGAACCCATAACACAAAAAATATTTTATTTCCTAGCATTTGACTTTTTGTACATAATAGTTTAGGTTTTGGATTTACCAATTTTTTCGAAGAATTGTACTTTTAATTTGTATTTGACTTTATTATTATTCATAATTATGTGTGGCAATGATTTTTTAGTCTTTATTTTTTTTTCAAATTTTTAAATTTAAAATTGGACTAAAAGAATTTTTGAAGTGAAAACTTCTTTAGTATCGTAGTGATTTGAAACAAGATGAAACGAAAAAGCGACACGAAAAATCAATTGATCATAACTTTTTTGTTTTAATAGATAGATAGGTAATTAAATAAATTATGATTGTGCAAAATTTCAATTAATTTCATATTTAAAATTCTGAGATAACGGTGGAAAGATGTTCTTTTTCTAAACACGTTATATCTTTTGATCTAGAACACATAACAAATTTATTTAACTTTAATACGCATTCTGATAATATTACCTTTCATTTAATATATCACACATAACGGTACGTGCTCTACAAGTTATATAATGTTTAATTGAAAAACTTGAAAAATACCTCAAAACACCTCTAAAGATTTGTTGCCGATGGCCAGCCAGCAGTAGAGGAAGTACCGTAATCTGAGTTTGAAATTTCGACATGGTTGGCTTTAAAAAATGTTTACTTTTTTTGTAGGCATGGTAGAAATATGATTGAAGAGTCATATAAAAGGTGAAATAATAATGATATAAAATTTATCATAGGTTGTCTTTTAAAAAATGGATTTAATGGCGTTAGAAGAGAAAAGAGATTGATTGTTTTGCTTTTTTTATGAAAACTAACTTTGTTAAAAAAATTCTAGCTCTTTTTGTAGATGTTGTACAGACATGGTCGATATAAAATTTATTGTAGGTTGTCATATAAAAAAAGTGATGGAATAAAAAAAGTTATATTTTTTCGATTTTTTTAAATGATTTTTAAGGTTTCACTTCAACCACGTGTGAATTGCACACATGATTTTTTTTTTACTTTCAAATTACTTTAAAACTTATGTGCATTTATTTCCTATTCTATCAAATGGGAGAAAATTATTTCTCACTGAGTTGAAGTTTGTTAAAACTCTACAACCACATTAGTTAAAAAAAAACATGTTTTAAAAATATTCTCTTGACATTTTAAATTTTAACTCCATAACTGAGATTCAGTCATAGTTGATACAAAAATATTAAGTCATCTTTTAAGAAGTCAGAAATATACTTTAATCAAGTCGAAAATTGGGTAGGGGAGAAAGGGATAGGTGTCCTTATCTAGCACTTTTGGACAAACCTCAGAATAGTATCAAAACAAATAGTTTTTAATACTGCAGTACAATTTTAAAGAGACAACTCTTTTATTCAAAATTTAATTCAATATATATTTGGTTATTTGAGTATTGCTGGAAGAATATTTAAAAAGAAATTAAATTGAAATTTCGACCATTTTGTATGTGAAGAAAATTCATAGCATTATTCAAAAAAATTTTCACCAAGAATAAATATAAAATACAACGCACGATTTTATAGGATCCATGTTCTTAAGTTCAAAGTAAGATACAATGACTGGTGAATTACTCGATTTTTAGTTTTAGTTTTTAATATAAAATACAAATATGCATAATAAAGCACAAAAAATAAACAAAAATCACAATCTGAAAAAAAAAACTACAAAATAGTACGTATACGCCGCAGTAACCCATATTATATCATTGCTTATTATATCAAATGAAGACCACCATGATCATGAAAATTACTTCTGACCTTCCTATGTATTTCCTACTTCTTACGCACTCTAGTTTTCAAAGTTGCCAACAACTTCTTAACAAAAACAATCAATTCAATAAAAAGTACAAAAAAAGCTGTTAATAAAATAACGATTCAAGTTAATTTCGCACAAAAACAAAAGATGTGCTAAAAAGCTTCTCCTTCAATTTCCGAACCTTCTTTAATGAAAGACAAACCAACCAATCAATTTATTGAAGAAGAAGCTTAAGACCCAAAATAATATAAATGAGCTTTTGTTTATTTTTGTTTCGTCTTTTTAATTTTTGTTAACCATTCTTTACATTTAGGCGTTGTTTTTTTGTTTTTGCCTGACTATATTCTAAATCGAGTGTATTTATAGCACCCAATAACTGATCGTGGCCAAACAAACCAGTTGTCATAAAGGCTTATAACATTTTGAGCTTGCTTATCTTATTTTATAATTCTTTTATCGATGTCGGTGACCACAACTGTGCTTGGCTGTTACAATTGTTGAAGAAAGTTTATTCTTCGATTTTTATATACTGTCGAACGAGTCGAAATCGTATAGTCGAGCAGGACAGAGTGTTGTGTGATATTATCGATTTGGATTTTTTGTTTAATTTTTTGTAATTTACGAATTGAAGTCAAAATGGTGAAAGACTTTTCTCCCGGTGAAGATAGAAATCTTATTCATCAAGCTGAAACGCTTCCTTCAGGAGTACAAGTTCATCAATTTCAAGTTGATGGTACTTTGAGGGGTAAAAATCGACCGGTCAGATATGAAAGATTGAGTAGATGTAAGTTTGTTTTTTTTTTTCCTTATTTATTTAAAAGTTTCAATGAAACATCTTTGTATTTAATTTTATATATTTAAAGTTTAAACGCCACGCAAGCGCCGGCCGGTAATTTGTTCGCAAGGCATATTCTTCAGTTGCTAAATTCTAAAAAGTTTTGTTTCCATATATGAATACTTGAATACGAACATGTCTTGAATTTAATTGTAATTTTATTCAATTTAACTTTGAACAATTCTGAGGCTCTTTAATTTTCCAAGTGAAATCTTTTGCCAAATTTAATGAATAACTTAATTAACATAAAAAACCAACTTGTTTTTTTTTTTTTTTTGGTAAAACGTGTATAAAATTACAAGAAACTAGTTTTATATTATAACAAAAAAAAAAACTCTGATGATTGACGTAATAAGGGAACAAGTGGAAGTCTTTTTTCATAGATTTAAAAGGTTTAAGTGAACTAACTTAAGTTCCTGTCTCTATCAATTTTACCTTTTTAATAATTGCAGAGGTTTATAATTTGTATATACATAATTGCTTAACCCTACAGATTCTCAATACAAAATTAAAGTTTATTAAAGTTAAAAGATTTGAAATAAGTCAAAGGAGAAGTTAATTGATGTACCTACTGAATAATTGTTTTTTTTTTTCATTTTCTTCTATAAAAAATCATCACTTGATTGCTGGACGGTTAATTCTGCATAGAAAAAAAAAACTAAACTTAAAACAACCGAGAGGGTTATAATTGATATTCTTTCTTTGTCAATTCCTCATCTAACCCTCTTTGTATCTTCACGCATAGCCATGACCTGCAAAGTACCTATGCTATTTTTCGAAAAATCACCTCCCATATAATTTTTGGCACACTAACCTTAAATACAAGTAAAAAGCAATTTTGTTTAAAAGAACGAAGTGGATAACATTTTGCAAATAGGTTTCACTTTTTTTTCAAAAACATATGGCCGAGTTGAGAAAGTCGAAATTTATAGACAGTTATTTTCATCGCAGTTCAATTTCAAGCGGCATCTCTACCACCGTCAAAATATATTTTTTTTTATATCCTGGGAAGTTCCATTGAAATTCCACATTCTTTTTGATTAAGTTTGAGTCTCTAAATTTGCAAATATGTATATCTGGGCATAAGGGTAAATGATGAAGTTAACATCATTTAACTCTAAAAACACAGAAATGAAAATTGTCGCATGTCTCCTTAAGCTTTCAGTCAGTTTTTTAATAGGTTGTGTGTGGATAGGGTTAAATATTCAAGTAAATTTTTGGGACTATGGTGTTGAAACGATAAATTTTCAGCTATCAGTACTGTATCCTCCTCTGAGAACTGGTGAAATTTTTACTATAGAGGATACATTTTTGACAAAAGGTTTTTTTTTTAATAAATGGTCACCGAATTAATATAAAAACAAAGACTTTTGAGAAATCAACACAAAGTTATGAGTACTATGTATAAAGGGAACACTATACACCTCTTGAGGATCGAAATCGCCCCTTATGTTCACTTTTTATAGACCCTTCTTTTTTTCAAGACAAAAGCGCTCTCAATCTTGGCACAAGTTATTTTGCCCATTAAAAAGACGCACTTTTTCGTTTCAAGGAAAAAGGTGCCCTCAATTTTGAGTTTGAGTTTAAGAGTACTCACAATAATATTGACTACGCATACACTCTGCGGTACCACTGCGATGATGGGGCGGAAAAAAAAAAAGACTCGCACGTTTCCAAAATACCGCAGCGTCACGATAATGTGTATAATTCAAAGGTGTCAAAAAAAAAGCATGTGTGCAGCGGGCCTAAGATCTTTTTGACGATTAACAAGATCGCTCCCCATTGTTGGTAATATTTGTTTAAGGAAAAGAATTTTTAGAAATTGGTTCCAAATACTTGTCCTTAATTGAATCATTTATTTGCAAAACATGATAAGTCCACTTTTTTTCAAAATTCGTTTTTTTGACTAAATTTGTACTCCAGGGATAACCACGTCTGTCTTTAAAATATCAACTATCTACTCCATCTATATCCGATTTTACAGCTACGCGAAATATTTTTTTAGTATCAAAAACAGAATAAGTCCCGGACTTATCATCTTTTGAAAATAAACAACAGCTTCTTTTTGTGTAAATGGTATATTAGATTAATGGCTGAAAATCTTAAGTTTAAAGCTACTTTAAAGTTAAATTAGCAGTCCGGACATTGTATTTTATTCTCAAATACAATTGTTTGATAGACTGGGGCTAAAAGCAAAATTGCATATCCATTTAAAAACTAATTTCACATCCGTTTATTTTCAAAGTATGATAAGTCCAAAAGCGTTTTTATTTTTTATCTTTTGAGCTATCGCTCCAAAAATTAAAAACGAAACGGTATTTTGTAGCGAGGCAAGAGTTCTACAGAATATATTTTTTATAAATTTTTCTACGCATATCAAAAGAAAATAGAACGTTTTTTTCTTCTCCTGAAAAATTTAAAATTATGGACTTATCATGTTTTGCAAATAAATGATTCAATTATGAAAGTGGACCAAGTCACTCCTAAAAATGGCGTCAAATCTAGCCTAAAAATATAAGGGATAAAGTTTATTTGAAAGTGAAATTGCAGTAAATAAACTTCTTTATCATTAAATATTTATAAGAAAATTATTATGTACGTTTTTCTTTAAACAATGCAAAAAGTGACTTAGTCCACTTTCATATATGAAAAGTCTTGCAAAGTTTCCCAAACGTTACGAACTTACACGGAGAAAAAAAAACACCTTAAAACAAGCGGTTTTCTGTGTGTTTTTTTGCCAAGATGACTTCCTTCTTAAATTGAGCGGAAATAGACTTAATTTAAGATACGCATGCAAAAATCATGCATGTCTTTTTCTTCGGGTATAAAAGTCTTTCTCAGTAAAAAGACATAGTTAATTTCAAGAAAAATGAGTTTGAACAAAAAAAAAAAACTTGCAAAAATAAAAATAAATATTTATAGCTCAGTAAAAAAAGTCTCTTAAATATCTCTTAAGAAGATTTAACAAAAAAATTGAAAATATAGGCCAGTTTGACAGTTATGATATGAATATTAACTTTTTTTGCAAAGAATTATTTGTCAACATTTTTAAATAAAAGAGTTTAATAAAATTAACAAGTACTTTGGTAGATCTTTAGTAAATTGCACTTTTTTAAATAGATTTATAGATACGAGTATATTCGGTTTCGTGCTTTTTTTCTTGTTACCATATTGAAAGAGCGGTAGGTATATATCACAAGTAAAAATTATTGGATGTAAGGGGTCATAACTTCAATTCTTAAGATTGAATCTTCAAGGTTGATTGAATTAATTGACATTGAGTTAAATTTCTTATCTTATGAAATTACTTACTAACCTACTTCAATACTCTCCATTATATAGTATTTTTGTGTTTAACTCACACCGATAAAAAAAAAATACAGCCTAAAATTTGATTAAAACAAGAATATTATTTTTTTTAGTACAACTTTTTTTTAAATTCCCATGCATGCGCCGTGTGCAGATAATAATGGTATATCTAAACATTTTTTAAAAGCTTGTTTTTCTTTTGTCTGTAGAATAAGTTTAAACATGATAAGATAATAGACCGAGAGCCAGCGACCTAAAGTTTGCAGGTAATTGCTTAGTATTCACCCCTATGAAATATGTTTAAGGACATCCCCAGGCATGTTACTGCAAAAAAAAAAGTCTCGTGAGACGTGGCAAAAACGGTCTGCCAAGCACTTGAATGTGAAAAAAATTTTAAATTAAGAACTCGACCTTAAATCAAAAAAAAAATATTTAAAGAGAACGGCAACACTTACAAAACTAAACGATACCATTTTTTAAAGGTAAAAAGTTATACTACTTTTTGGTTTTTATATAAATGTTTTTTGATGAATAGTTTTTGAAACAAAAAATTTCAAACACAAAATTTTGAAAAAAAATTCAAAAAAAGTTCAAACAGTTTTTTTTTTCATAAAATTTACCCAATCAAGTATTATTTTTTTTTTGTTTTAATTTTTCTTATATATTTTGAGTCAAACACCGAAAACTAAAAGTCAAAATCTCTTTTACTTTTCGAGAAAACTGAAAATTACCAAACCTTCTATTTTTTCACCAACGCCAAAATTACGGCTATTAATTATGTCTTTCAGAAAGGAAGTAAGATGTTCACGGGTTTTATTGCAGGAATCGTTCAATGGGTTATAAAAAAGATAAAACCGCGGAGTGCTATTAAATGAGAGGGTGGGAACTGGAGATAGGGGTGCAAAAGCCCCCTTTTTGGTTTTTTCAATATATCTCGTAAACAAAGCATAATTTTGAGATATTGTTCTTAATAAATTTTGTAGAGAATAAAATTTCCTATAATAATAATGTTTTTTAAAAATTTATAAAAAAAATTTCCTTACCAAAACAGTCAAAACAAACAAAAAAAAAATCAAACAAAATCAATTTTTTTCGTTTTTTTACTTTTTTGGTTGTGTCTCTTATTTGGACTGAGATAGACATTAACATTGCTCTAATAAAACATAGAAGAGTAAATTTTCTTTGAAATGCTGGTCTCATCAAATTTTTTCATTGAAAATTAACCAAAATATGGCCATTTGAACCTATCTTTTTTTCGCAGATTCAGTTTTTCTCAAGTAAAAAAGAAAAATTTGAGGGGAAAGTACTATAACTTAGCAACCAAGAATTGATAGCGGTTTTTTGTAGAAGGGTTAAATACAATCATTTTTTACTATGGGAGGGGGTGTCTATCTTCCCCCGTTTAGGCGGAAGGGGTTATTAAAAAAAAGAAAAATACTTAAAATCAAAAAAATTTATTAAAAAACAACGGTAACACTTACAGTTATGAACGATACTTTTTTCAAAAGCTAAAATTATACACTTAATTTAAATTTTTAAGTTAAGTTATTTAAATCAATTGTTTTCAAAATAAATGAATGAGCCTGGTAAAGAAAGTAGTTTTTGCATTTTTTAATTTTTTAAGGAAAACAAGAAGGCATAGGAACATAATGATTTTCAGTTTTTGATAAGAAATCAATTGAGGCTGTTTACTTTATGGATAAACTTCGTATTGAAACCCAAAGTCATTCTTAAAATAGTAATCAACGTGTTTTTTAAACTTTTTTTCTAAAATTTTGACTTTGAAATCGTTTATTTCGAAATAGTTGGTTTAAATAACTTAACTTAAAAATTTAAATTTAGTGTATAATTTTAGCTTTCGAAAAAAGTATCGTTCATAACTGTAAGTGTTACCGTTGTTTTTTAATAAATTTTTTTGATTTTAAGTATTTTTCTTTTTTTTAATAACCCCTTCCGCCTAAACGGGGGAAGATAGACACCCCCTCCCATAGTAAAAAATGATTGTATTTAACCCTTCTACAAAAAACCGCTATCAATTCTTGGTTGCTAAGTTATAGTACTTTCCCCTCAAATTTTTCTTTTTTACTTGAGAAAAACTGAATCTGCGAAAAAAAGATAGGTTCAAATGGCCATATTTTGGTTAATTTTCAATGAAAAAATTTGATGAGACCAGCATTTCAAAGAAAATTTACTCTTCTATGTTTTATTAGAGCAATGTTAATGTCTATCTCAGTCCAAATAAGAGACACAACCAAAAAAGTAAAAAAACGAAAAAAATTGATTTTGTTTGATTTTTTTTTTGTTTGTTTTGACTGTTTTGGTAAGGAAATTTTTTTTATAAATTTTTAAAAAACATTATTATTATAGGAAATTTTATTCTCTACAAAATTTATTAAGAACAATATCTCAAAATTATGCTTTGTTTACGAGATATATTGAAAAAACCAAAAAGGGGGCTTTTGCACCCCTATCTCCAGTTCCCACCCTCTCATTTAATAGCACTCCGCGGTTTTATCTTTTTTATAACCCATTGAACGATTCCTGCAATAAAACCCGTGAACATCTTACTTCCTTTCTGAAAGACATAATTAATAGCCGTAATTTTGGCGTTGGTGAAAAAATAGAAGGTTTGGTAATTTTCAGTTTTCTCGAAAAGTAAAAGAGATTTTGACTTTTAGTTTTCGTTGTTTGACTCAAAATATATAAGAAAAATTAAAACAAAAAAAAAATAATACTTGATTGGGTAAATTTTATGAAAAAAAAAACTGTTTGAACTTTTTTTGAATTTTTTTTTCAAAATTTTGTGTTTGAAATTTTTTGTTTCAAAAACTATTCATCAAAAAACATTTATATAAAAACCAAAAAGTAGTATAACTTTTTACCTTTAAAAAATGGTATCGTTTAGTTTTGTAAGTGTTGCCGTTCTCTTTAAATATTTTTTTTTTGATTTAAGGTCGAGTTCTTAATTTAAAATTTTTTTCACATTCAAGTGCTTGGCAGACCGTTTTTGCCACGTCTCACGAGACTTTTTTTTTTGCAGTAATATGCCTGGGGATGTCCTTAAACATATTTCATAGGGGTGAATACTAAGAAATTACCTGCAAACTTTAGGTCGCTGGCTCTTAGACTATAATGTCAATTTTGTATCTTTCATAAAATCCCAAAATAATATGGGACTTGGGCAAAAAGGCTTAAAACCATGGGACTGATATCAAATCAAATTTGAACATAACTGCATACAAATTGTGAACTTTTTTGATAACCGTGTTATGTGTGTGGTTATAGGGATATGACAATTTGAAGGTCATACTAAGAATGCATTTTCCACACGAATAAAAATTATGTAGTACTTTTTAAGATAAGCTTTGGAATTAGACTTTTGTCAATACAAAACAAAATAGTTTTTTACCACACAGTTCAAAGTTACAAAATTGAAATTGACATTTAATTTTGTTTGAGTTAAAAAAAAACTAGAAGTATTTTGTTAAATTTAAAAAACCCAAAAATTATCCACCAAATTTCAACTTATTTGAATTAAAACTTGTACTTAAAGATGAAAATGATTCACGAAAAATAGTTTTTTGCTCCCTCTTTTTGTTCCCTTAAGGTATATAGGTGAATCTAAATCTTCGATTTCCGTTTATAAACCAAACTACGACTATCACTTTCAAGAAGAGGGTATAACGTAGATAGAAAAGAACTTCTATAGAATTACAAAATCATAAGAAACTCAAAACGTGTTTAAAATTTACACATACTTATAGCTTCATTAATACCAACCCATTAAATTATTTCATTTAATATTATAACAATCACCTAATAATCTTCATCCAAATATTAAACTAGATTTAACCAGTTCTATCGAGAGATAATTATACGTATACAACAAAATTGGGCATTCAATTTTGTATTTCTTTTTTTGAATAATTTTGGCAAACTCTAAATTCCGATCCATCAATTACATACTGCTTCATAAATTGTTAAGTGGTCTTAATTATTGTTTTTTTCTTTTTTTTATTATTATTTTGCTTCCCATGGTGAAGAATAACAGTTAATCATTTTTTGCTTTTTATAATTAAAAAGGTTATTAATCCGAATTTAATTTGGTTGCAAATTACACAAATTCACAAGAATTTTCAAACATTCCTAATAATTTAGTTAAAAATAAATTTAAAAACAAACCCATCATCTTTCATTGTTAAAACCAGAAGAAAAAAAAAACAATAACAGTCAAAAATCATGAATGCAATTCAATAAAGTCATTCACATTTATTTTTTCATTGTTTTTAAATGAATAATTGAGCTTATTCAACTCTGATCTTGACCTTCGCACTGTCTCGATTGATTTTTACCTCATTAAAAAAAAAAATCGACATAAAAAAAAATAACAAAAAAAAAGTCCAAAGTCAAAGAACCCATTTTTTTTGTTTTATATTTTTTTCATAGCTGAAACATTGGAAAACTAAAACGCATTTAAACTTGTCTTGAATTAATTATAAAAATGTATGTTATGTGTCATTTGGCAAAATTTTTAAAATGCCAATTTCGACTGATCAAAATTAAAATTAGATCATTTAAAATCAATAAATATGTACTTAATTCGGAAGATATTCCATTTTTATTTTCCGTTTAAACCAGTTAAATCGCTTTTTGTTTGAACGAAACCTCATTGACGTCTAAGCTTAGAGATTGTTTATATTTATTTAAAAATTCTTCTTCCAGTTTTTGTTGCATAATTGCAAATTTTATTCATTAATTTTGTTTATAAAAATTCTTTAAAATACAAAAAAAGTTACGATTTTATTAGGGTATAATAGGGTCGTAGGATTCTCGACAATTGTCAACCTTTTATTTCAGACGGACACCTTACAGGTCTGAACAAAAAATTGTCTAGAAAAGAATCGAAGTTTAGGTTCTTTTTGTCTAATTTTCATTCACTTTTAACTTATTTTTATTTTGAAACCACATAAAGGAATGGTTGCTGTAGATAAATTTTTATTCGTATATTTTTAATAACAATGTTTAATTTCTTAATTTAATCGGAACCATTTCATTTAAAGTCAGGAATAGACTTTTTCAAATAGAAATTGTTTACAATTCCTAGGTTTGGTTTGATATCTCATTTATTTTAATTATCTGAGACTTTCAAACTGCGAGTTTGCAAAACAGACAGTTTACACCTGACAAAACATTTTATATATTTTTTAGTTCAGTCAATAAAATATTGATTTTGAGCAGAATTTTATTTGTGTCACTGTCTGTTGAATGAAAACAAGAAAAAATTTGACAAATTTTAATGGAAAAATTTTTGTCGTATGAATAGATAAAATGGAATTTCAAACATAAAATGTAGAACTTTAAGAATAATTTGAAGCATTTTGATAATAATTTATGAGAGAAAATCAACTGGATGACGGTTATTTTTGACAAAATCGAACTCTTTTTTACATTCGATTATGTTTTCTTTTTAACTGATTTAAACTGATTTTAAATCTATTCTCACTCCTTGCTGATACTCAAGTATTTGAAATATTCGTATCTGTGATCAATTTTTGTTACCCTTTTTAGGTTACTTAAACTCCTTTTTCTTAGTAGTTAAGAAGCTTTATAAACTACTTGCAGTTTCTTAAAATACACCTAAAGAAAAACCTTGGCAAATTTCAGTACATTTCTTGTTTAATATTACTTCAGCAATACCAATTGCTGTGTATAAAATCCTGCAAAGTAAAAAATCTCAAGTTTCTAAATTTTTCCGTTAGTAAACTTTTAGCTCTTTTTAATTGTACCAAGTTTCAAGATTTTACTATAAATCATCAATGCACTGCCTTGACCTTTGATTTTAAAAACTCTAGCTTATAATTTGGAGACCGCATTCAATTTCAGACCATCAAATTTCTTGAAAATATTTAAGTTCACAAATTCGAAATGGCTTTTAAAAAGCAATGTTGAAAACTCTGTGATTTTGTTCTAACAGTACATTTATATAGGGTACGTATTTTCAAATTATATTCTAGCGCCAGTTTATGAGAATGGAAAAGTTTTTTAATCAATGGAAGTGTGGGCCTAACCTTTGGTATTCTAAATGCTTTAATTCGAAAAATGTAAAAATTTGCTCAGTTAATTTTAAGATAAAATTTTGTATTTTCATAAAAAAAATACGGGTCACACATAACATGCGTGATAAGAAACAAAAATTTAAACATTTTCAAAAACTTTTATGGTTTTAAATCATAAAATCAAACTTTTCCAACAAAATTTCAATGGCAAAGTGATTATTTAACAATAATAAATTAATGTAAGTTGTATTTCATAAAAAAGTAAAGCATGGGAGATAACAATTTATTATAGGTACATAATACAATAAACTGCATATAACCTTAAGATAAAACTGAATCCATGTTCGTTCATTGCTTGAAACCTTGAATCTTAAGTAAACAAAGTTGGAAAACAATTGGAAGCATAGTTTAAAAGATGAAAAATAGTTATAATTAATTTATTCATATGCATATATTGTAGTGTAGTAAAATATTTCTGTGGTTTACACAAAAAAATCCAAAAAAATTCTTATAATTGAATATCAATTGAAATACAAATTCTTATTAAAATAATCATTTACACTAGAAAATAATATATAATTAATCTGAAGATAAATGAAAAACAAAATACTCGTTGCTATTAAATTTTATTAAAAAAAAAAAAAAATGAGGAAAAACCTGACCTGTGAGTAGTTGTATTTTAATTTGATTTATTTATTATTTATATAGGAAGCCTAGCTATACCTATCTACAAGTCTATTTTTAAATGAGAAAAGATAATTTACTAAGTGATTAAATGTACCTTTGTGATTAATGTTAATTTGCAGGCTTTTTTTACTACGATAAATTGTTTTTTTTTTTTTTTTTGTGGTTGATAGATTAGAATTATCTGATAAGGATACAAATCTTTTAAAGTACCTTTGAGTGGAATATTTTGAATTAAACAACGCACGTGGAATTGATAAAAGCTGTTGAGGATTCTTTTATTCCTAGAGAGCTCAAGCTATTAAATGAAATACTTTTGAATAACGTCCAACCTTTAACTTAAATTATAGAAATTTGACATATAAGAGAAATTGATACATTTTGGCCCAAACATTTTCTTATGTACACACTTTGGGATTGGGCACAATTGGAATTTGTTTTTTTTTTTTTTTGAGAGGCTTCTCTTGGAGTAGAGCTTATCTAAATACTACTAGATTTTTTTTCAAATTTTTAAAATTATATTTTGAGGCATTAATTGTTTAAAAATATAAATAATGGGTTTCCAAAAATTAAGTTTAGGTATATCAAAAAAGTCTACACGGAGAAAAAATAAGGTATGAACCACCTGACTCCCCAATAAAATGAAATTTACCTTACTTTTCTAGTAAATTTATAGCTTATGATTAACTTTACAGTAAAGCCTTTTTTTGTATGAATTTCTAATAGAAATAACTAGAAAGTTAGGTACATATTTAACCTTACTATAAGGCTGAAAATACTGATTTTTAAAGTAAATTTAACTTCTCTATGGAAGGTATATAATTTAGTTACAGATTGGATCAAGTAAAGTCAAATTCATTTTTATTGATGACATTTTCTAAATAAAATTGTATGCATTTATCTTACAAAAACTAAAATAAAAAAGTTGATTTTTGTAATTATTGAAAAGCATAACTAGGTAACACGTACTTAATCCTCAAAGCTTTTTAGAAGTAACGTATGACCCTGTTATGTTTTTCAATAATTACAAAAATCACCTTTTTTTATTTTAATTAATTATTGTAAGATAAATGCATACAATTTTATTTAGGGCCAATTTTTCAATAGTCAGTTAAACAGTCAGTTAGTACTCATTCCTAAGAATAGAGAAAAAATCAATTTTTCAACAGGCAGATATAGCTTATTCCTAAGAATAAAACTATCTGCTTCTTTCAGAGACGAATAAAAATTATTCTAAGGAATAATCTCAACAAAAATATTGTGTCAGTTGTCAAAGCTGTTTTGAAAGAATTTTGAAAAAAATACAGTGAAACTAATGAAAACAAAAACAATCATGAATAAAAATGACGTTTAATTTTAAATATTTTTGAATTTGACAATTTTTTTTTGTTATTCTATAGAATAAATTATTCTTGATTGAAAAATTCAATGTTTTTATCTGATTGTTTATGAGCCTAATAACTTTATTCGTCGAACAGTTAACTGACTGTTTATTAGAAGATTGAAAAATTGGCTCTTAGGCAAATATCAATAAAAATTAAATTGACTTTATTTGATCTAATTGTTTGCGAATTCTTTATGAATTAATGTTATTATCCCGCACTCTTCACCTAAAAGTTTTGACAAAAAATAAAAATCAAACACAAATGGAGAAAAAATGGCGCACTTTTCAATGACAGCTTTAAGATTTTTTTCTATGTATCGAGGGTACTGACTACTGATCTCTATTGGGGAAATTTCCTAGAATTCAGTATTATTATTACTTTAGTGTAAGGTTAAATTTATTCATAGAATAGTTAAATTTGTAAAATATGTTTTACTAGAATCTTAAAGTGAAAAGATTCATACACTTTTTTGGTTGAAGGTATATTTGACTCTACGTAAAGAAAATATTGCTACTCGTAAGGTATATATTACTATAATTTGTTCACCATAACTTTCTTGTAAAAATTACTTTACGGATCCAAGAAATGTTCAATACGTAAGGTAAATTTTACTTAAAATCTAGGGCTTTTTAGTTTAATTACCTTACTAGTCATATGGAGTATAAAATACTAGATTCATTTTTCTCCGTGTATATTTCTTTAAATGTTTGAAAGTTAACTAGCACTAGATGTATAACAAACACTCTCAAAACTAGCTGAAATATTTATCAATTCTAACAAGTCAACTTTTAAAAGTTTAAATAATTATTAATTTTTAATCTCATAATTATTTTTTAAGGTAAACTCAAATTAAGAACCTAAAAATAGACCTTTCTTGAATAAAATCGATACTCGCAACCTTTAAATATAATTTTAGAAAACTAAAAAAGTTCTGGTAGTTTATTAAACCCGGGAGGAGCCTTATATCAAAACATTTTTTTATTTTTGAAAAGAGAATTGAAACCATGCATCAAATCAACATTTATGTAGGTACTATGTTTTTTTTAGCTACTTGAAAAAATTCGTAAGCAAAATTAATGCGTCATCTAATTGTATTAGTTCCAAAAAAAAAATACAACAGACAGTTAGTTATTAAGACTGACACTAATTTTTGGCATCGTTATTGGCGTCTTCATGGTGCCAATGACACAAAACACTGACCGCACACAAGCCTCTAAAAAGTACAATCCCTGGTGGGCAAAAAAAACTGATATCATTCACATCACGTTTATTCGTTTACTTCGTTATTTTATGACATACAATTTGTTAGTTAGTTAGTAAGTAGAGTCATGTTAAAAGCTTTAATGTTTTACCTAGACAGGTTCCAAACCAATAACTTTTTAATCAACTTAAAGTGCCAAATAATACTTAGTTTTAACAAAAAAAAAACACTGTTTTTAAATTGGCAAGTATAGATAATAACCTTCAATTATGGTAAACCTTGATTTTTGTTCAAGATTTTTGACACTTAAACTGAGGTAAGAACGGGCTCATAAAATGTATTTATTTTGACACTTTTGAGTTTCAAACCGTTCTTCTTGGAATTGAAGGGGGGATTACATACATTGAAGCTCAAGCAAACCTTTTTAAGCTCAATTTCTTTAGATGCCTCTACAGTCTACACAAACAAATTTTTCACATAGGTAATACTTTGTTGAAAGAATTTGAAAACTCATCCCACAAGATCTGACAGCTCATTTTGTATGAACAACGTAGTTTCCGCATCCGTCAGAGTCAAAAGTGACTTTGATGAAACTGCAGGTTTATAAAGAACGAATCAATTTTCTTTTGAATTTACGAACAAAATAAAAATAAATATAATAAATTATTTGATTGATTATACTAAAGTCTACTTTAGGCAAAATCTTTTTTTATTATTTTTTTTTTATTTTTTAAATTTATGTAATTATAACTTTCTTAAACCAAAGTATTCAAAATATTAATAGCATAATTTCTACTCAGTAAACCATTGTTTGACTGTTTTTTTGGCTATCGTTTGATAACATTTTATGGAAATATTTTTTTTTGTGCTAAGTGGTTATATTAAAAACAGCTTTATCAAAATATTCGACGTCTAAAGCAGTAAAACTTATCTTATTTTATTCATGATTCTAGAAATGAAGATAGTAAAGTTAAGTGAACTCAATAAATCACTTTTATTTTTTTTTTCTATTAAAACTATGAAAATAGAAATGATAATGACAGTAATTTTACGTACTTAGTACCTAAATACATATCGTTTTTATGTTTATTATCTTTGACAATAGAATTTTAATTCAAATTTTATGACTCGTGTCGCTATTTTTTTTTATAATTTTTTAAAGACTTTGGATGATAATTGTGAGGAATTTCATTAAAATTATTATTATCTCAAGTTTTTTTTTCCGAAGATAAAAATGTGATTTCTTTTTAAAAACTAAACCGCATCAAAGAAAAACTTTTGATTAATTTTATAGAAACATTTTTTTTTGACAATCATTGTCATCACAAAAAAGAATCAATACCAAGGTTAAAATAATACGGAACTTATCTAACATTGTCATATAATTTTTCTTTTCTAAAAAAAAATATACAAAAAACACTTGTTTCAATATTTGTTTCATGTCTGATTAAAAATGGTAATGGTACCTAACTAATAAAAATATTTGAAAAAATGTTTGCCAATTTTAAATGTTTTCAATTTTTTTTTCTATTGCCCTTAAACATCTGGTTCAATCAATGAACATTCATAGTTTGTTAGTTTATACTGCTACAATCAGGAAAAAATTAGAAAATTACGTAAGAAATATCTGAATACAACTGACTATTGTTAGTAAATATTTCAAACTTTTAGAGCTGAACTAACAAATCATTACCGTATTCAACGGCTTTGCATACTTTTGTTTATAAGCATTATATAAGCAACTTAGGAAAAAATGAGTGAACGAAAAAAAATTTAAGTAGCAAGTAAAAGAGGCATTTAAAAAAAATTGTTCTTTACATGAAAGTTGACAAAAAGTAAGCTTTGGCAATAAGAATCAAGGATCAAAAGAGTCTATAAAAAGTGTGTGTTGCAAGAGTAAGAAGCTGCCATAGATTTTTTTTTTATTTTTTAAACTTGGTGAAAAAATTTCATTTTTTTAAAAAGACTAAGGATCTAAAGAGTCTACAACATTATCTTGAGTAAAAGGGTGTTTTTTTTAAGAACAGACAAAATTCAGAATTATCGTTTTGAAAACTATGACAAAAGATACCCCAATGAAATTAAATGTGTCATTTACCAACAACAGAAACCAAGAATCTTACCCTATAAAAATGGTTTAGAATAAAAGGGTGTTTTTTTTTTTTTTGAAAATAAGGATAAACCGAGATAAGTCCAATAATATCAAAGATATAGATGGTACCTTTGCGAACTTTATTAAAAAATGTTGTCTTTGCCATCGACATTAGGAATAATTAAAGTCGTACCCTAAAATTTTTTTTATATGAAAGGGTATTTTTATTTTTAGCTAGATATAATGTGGGTTAGTTGCAAAAACTAACTAATATAATAAAGGTCCCTATTGAAATTCAGAAATAATGTTTTATTTGAGATTGGAAACAAGAATTCAAAGTGTCTATGCGAATATCATGGTTAAAAGCATATTTTTTTATTGAAAAAAAAATAAAAATTGATGAACCACCCTAATGAATTTTTATTTTAACGATACATTTTGTACAGAAACCAATAATAAAGAAACTTCATAAAATAATTTTGGATGAAAGGGTGTTTTTCTCAAAGAGCTAGTAAATTCTTTAATAAGTTCCAAAAGGTATTTAAGTAGTATGTATAAAATTTGGATGAAAGGGTGTTTTTTGGAAGGGGAAAATATTTTATATCAAATATCAGTTTTAAAAAGGTTATCCGATTGAAATCTAGTATATGTATATAAGGATAGGAGTAAAGTATTTATGGAGACGATAGAACTATTTTGGAGGGTGTTCTTTCGAGCAAGGGAAGTGTAGAGATTTTATACGGAAATTTTATTTTCGGGTATTTTTGTTCCTTCATCCAAAAAACTAAAACAACTTATACCAAAATGCTCTTTTTTTTTTGTTCCATTACAAATAGAACGTCTATACGCTTCTCAACGAATCATTTGCTTTTTGGGACTTCTAATAGAAAAGTAACTTTTTTGAAACGTCTTAGAATGAAATAAACTTTTCTATTTTTATTAATTTGTTGATAGGCATTTTTTCGCTTCGGTTTATTGCTGTTGTCAGAAAACGTCAGTATTTCAATTATCTAGCAAACACTATTAAGATGCTCCAAAGAAAAAGTATACGGTAAGTTACTATAAATTAACTTTTCAAAAATTACTCAAAAGTCAAAGAAATTCCACAGTATGGAGAAAATAATAAACATTTTCTCATGTGTATCGTTGAGATAATCTCGTGAAATTAAATCTCAAATATCCAAAAGGTTCTCGTATAACAACTAATTGTCTAAGCTCTTAGAAATAAACTTGAATAAATTATAGACGTATACCTATGACTCATTCAATTGATATTTGCAAGAATTCAAAGTGTCTATGCGAATATCATGGTTAAAAGCATATTTTTTTATTGAAAAAAAAATAAAAATTGATGAACCACCCTAATGAATTTTTATTTTAACGATACATTTTGTACAGAAACCAATAATAAAGAAACTTCATAAAATAATTTTGGATGAAAGGGTGTTTTTCTCAAAGAGCTAGTAAATTCTTTAATAAGTTCCAAAAGGTATTTAAGTAGTATGTATAAAATTTGGATGAAAGGGTGTTTTTTGGAAGGGGAAAATATTTTATATCAAATATCAGTTTTAAAAAGGTTATCCGATTGAAATCTAGTATATGTATATAAGGATAGGAGTAAAGTATTTATGGAGACGATAGAACTATTTTGGAGGGTGTTCTTTCGAGCAAGGGAAGTGTAGAGATTTTATACGGAAATTTTATTTTCGGGTATTTTTGTTCCTTCATCCAAAAAACTAAAACAACTTATACCGAAATGCTCTTTTTTTTTTGTTCCATTACAAATAGAACGTCTATACGCTTCTCAACGAATCATTTGCTTTTTGGGACTTCTAATAGAAAAGTAACTTTTTTGAAACGTCTTAGAATGAAATAAACTTTTCTATTTTTATTAATTTGTTGATAGGCATTTTTTCGCTTCGGTTTATTGCTGTTGTCAGAAAACGTCAGTATTTCAATTATCTAGCAAACACTATTAAGATGCTCCAAAGAAAAAGTATACGGTAAGTTACTATAAATTAACTTTTCAAAAATTACTCAAAAGTCAAAGAAATTCCACAGTATGGAGAAAATAATAAACATTTTCTCATGTGTATCGTTGAGATAATCTCGTGAAATTAAATCTCAAATATCCAAAAGGTTCTCGTATAACAACTAATTGTCTAAGCTCTTAGAAATAAACTTGAATAAATTATAGACGTATACCTATGACTCATTCAATTGATATTTGCAAGAATTCAAAGTGTCTATGCGAATATCATGGTTAAAAGCATATTTTTTTATTGAAAAAAAAATAAAAATTGATGAACCACCCTAATGAATTTTTATTTTAACGATACATTTTGTACAGAAACCAATAATAAAGAAACTTCATAAAATAATTTTGGATGAAAGGGTGTTTTTCTCAAAGAGCTAGTAAATTCTTTAATAAGTTCCAAAAGGTATTTAAGTAGTATGTATAAAATTTGGATGAAAGGGTGTTTTTTGGAAGGGGAAAATATTTTATATCAAATATCAGTTTTAAAAAGGTTATCCGATTGAAATCTAGTATATGTATATAAGGATAGGAGTAAAGTATTTATGGAGACGATAGAACTATTTT
Organism: Episyrphus balteatus; assembly: GCF_945859705.1. NCBI lineage: Eukaryota > Metazoa > Arthropoda > Insecta > Diptera > Syrphidae > Episyrphus > Episyrphus balteatus. Next base: position 39,536,747 of record NC_079134.1, read on the forward strand.
GGAGGGTGTTCTTTCGAGCAAGGGAAGTGTAGAGATTTTATACGGAAATTTTATTTTCGGGTATTTTTGTTCCTTCATCCAAAAAACTAAAACAACTTATACCGAAATGCTCTTTTTTTTTTGTTCCATTACAAATAGAACGTCTATACGCTTCTCAACGAATCATTGGCTTTTTGGGACTTCTAATAGAAAAGTAACTTTTTTGAAACGTCTTAGAATGAAATAAACTTTTCTATTTTTATTAATTTGTTGATAGGCATTTTTTCGCTTCGGTTTATTGCTGTTGTCAGAAAACGTCAGTATTTCAATTATCTAGCAAACACTATTAAGATGCTCCAAAGAAAAAGTATACGGTAAGTTACTATAAATTAACTTTTCAAAAATTACTCAAAAGTCAAAGAAATTCCACAGTATGGAGAAAATAATAAACATTTTCTCATGTGTATCGTTGAGATAATGTCGTGAAATTAAATCTCAAATATCCAAAAGGTTCTCGTATAACAACTAATTGTCTAAGCTCTTAGAAATAAACTTGAATAAATTATAGACGTATATGACTCATTCAATTGATATTTTCTAAAAAATCACTCAAGCGTTACAATTGTGCTAGATAAATATTGATCTACAATAACTAAAAGTATACCACATAGCCACAGGGTCTTTTCAATTCACATGAAACAATATTTTTCTATGTTAAGTTTATGAATAAATTATTGAAATATTCCATGAAATAAAAATAAACAAATGACGTTTTATGATTGTTGTGAAGTGAAAATACTTAATTGGTTAATGAACTATCAATACTTAGTTAGTGGTAGGTAATTATTGGCATTTGATTTTATCACAAAATATAATAATCAATCAATATTTATATTAATTTTTACTTTTGTGCGGTGGTCAGTCAGCACACAAATGCACCACTCGATCAACATTTCTTTCCATCAATTTTAAGTCAGGTGTGAACTGACCGGTTTCATGCATGGTACACGTTTTCTTGACACATTATTGACAGAATAAATAAGGATTGTTTTTTTTTTTAAAGATCAACGATTGTGTCGTATGAAATTGGTGGTGCGGTGATACTTTCGACACTCAAAGAATTTCTTTTTTTTTTAATACTGCGAGTTGACCAGTCAACCAATTGAAGAAACTAGTTTTTTAGCAATTAGGTGGCAACTCGAAGCAATTTATCTTGCTTTTCCATATCCCTTTCGTAGAAAAGATCGATCTGTGAAGCGATTATATCATCGAAATTGCAAGTAACAGCTGAATATCTGTTAAAGTTTGCACAAATGGGTTTGTTAAACTGGAGAAGGAAAAACAGTTGCTTGCAAACTATAGAAGAAGGCAACTAAGTTGTTTGGAAAAGTTGCTGGTAACAAGCAACTTTTTTCATGAAGCCAATACTTAAACGCATCAAAAGTGGTAGAATACACTGCACATCAGAGAGTGTTAAAATCTGCACTGAAATTAATCTGTGTGGCTTACAAGTGGACGGACTGACAAACAAACCATACAAACAACAACAATAAAGTTTGTAGAATTTATTTAACAACCGTAAAATAATTATTTCCGATTAACTAACCTTGAGAGAAACAAAGTAAACACCCGCAATCCATCCGCAAATAAGTACTCGTATATAACATGTGCTATAGCAATAAAATAAAAAAAAAAATAAAAAAACATTTCAATAAAACTTGTGAAACTTAATTTTATTTGCAAAATTAATAACGTTTTTTTTATTTTAGTTGTGTGTTTGTTTTCTTCAGGTTTGTTGGATGCAGTTGTTGTGAAAGTTAATGAAATATTGAAATATCTTCTCGTCTTATATTATCAACAATAAAAAAAAATAACTGATTGTAGATAATAATAAGAGAACACGTGATATTGTTTTATTTAAGAATTCAAAATGATAAAAGAAATAAAATGAAATGGAATGAAAATGGTTAACACCTAAATGTTTTGGAAATTGACAAGATTCAAGTAGATACAAGATCCTGACTTGAGTCGGTAATGAAATGTCAAAACAAACAAAATTAATTAGAGCTGCCCCTTTGATCTAACCCGTTTGTTCATAGGTGGATATGCATTTATCCTTATAAGTTCTCAACTGCATTATAATTTATTTATAATGATAGCAAAGATCACAAAAAGGAATGTTGAGTTTCTAACTGTCCTGAATAACAAAAATAGAAGAGATACTGAAATTGGATTTTTTTTATTTTTAATAGAGCTCAACAAGTAGGTACTTAAACCTGCTATTTTTTCTTCGTTTTTTGACTTTTTGAAATTTTTATAAATTTCCTTTTTTTATTTCTTGTTTTTTTTTAACAACAATCTACACTTGCATAATGTTAAATCCTAAATAAGGAATTCTATCGATTATTTATATGAAAAAAATCTGAAATATTTATTTTGAGGTCAGTAATTTCAAGCTTAAATTTCTCGACTTTCCCAAAAACAATTTTGGAAATATTTTACACAAATAAAAATTTCATCTCCACCTTTTATTTAATACCAATCTTCTTCTTCCTTTTTCTCGGCGCTGTTATGATCTCGATGTCGAGGGGATCATAACCTTCCCACGTTACTGCTTCACACTAGTGATCCGCCTGTGGGGTTCGCCGGGTTGACCTCAGAAATCGGCGGCAAGCCTCCCGGTTTTGTATTGTTCCATTTCTAAGGCCAACTGAATGCTGGTGGTTTTGCATTTGCTTGTACCAGGAGTTTTTAGGCCTACCTTTCTTTCTATTTCGTGTTGGAACGTTGTATGATATTGCTTTTTTGACGGGGTTCTCAGGATCTCTCCTTTGAACATGGCAATACCAACTGAGTCGGTGGTGTTCAATTTTTTGGGAGATGGTGTTTTTAACATGAAGGCTTCCTCGGATCTTCGTACTTCTAATTCTATCAAGCTTTGTTACTCCTGCTGTCATACGAAGCATCTCCATCTCAGCTGCCGTTAACTTACTCTCATACTTTTTGTACATTGTCCAACATTGTGAACCGTATGTGAGTGCTGGACGCACAACTGCGGTGTAGAGTCTTCCTTTCAGCTTAGGGGGCATTTTTCGATCACAGAAGATGGCAGAATTTTCCCGCCACTTCATCCACCCTACGCTTACGCGATGATTGATATCGTCATCACAAGTACCTTCGTTATTTATCATAGACCCCAGATATTTAAACTTTTCACACTTGGGAAGCACTACACCATTCAAATAAATGTCAGGAATAGGCCTGTGTGGATCAGAAAATGGGCAGCATAGGTATTCTGTCTTTTTCGCGCTTATGCGGTACCCACTACCTTCTAGAACATCCACCCATACATCAAGTGCTCGTTGCAGGGATATCGGGTCTTCACTTATGATGGCTCCATCGTCAGCAAAGAATAACTGATGCACTTTTGGGTCCGTCACTTTGCCTTCAAGCAGGTAATCAAGAACGGTAATAAAGAGCAGAGGACTCAAGACGCTTCCCTGGTGTACACCTACTTTTATTTAATACCAATACCAATAATAAAATAGGTAGTTCCTTTTCCTATGCACTTTGCATATGCAGCGACCATACATTATGTCACTGAGCCATATTTGGCCTTTTCATGAATTCCATTTTTATCCGAAATTTGCTACGATTCAAGAAAAAACAATCATAAAATCGGATCGTAGTGTCGATTTGTATGAATTTTTCCATGACGAACGAATTCTGTGATTGGTTTTTCGGGAATCGTAGAAAATTTCCGATACGAATGGAATTCGTGATAAGGCCGATTACTATAGGTAATATCAATAACTACACTGCGAAACTATACTTTTCCCCATCTTCCTTTTTATTTTCTACCCTTTTACTTTTATTTCAGTTTTTTTTTAATGTGAACTTTTGAACTAATTTTAATAACTACATAGTTTGTTTCATCACACGTAATCAGCTCAGTCCAAGGGCGTACACACCATTGAGGCATGCGGGGTGGCCCCCGACACGCCAGGGCTCCGACTAGAGACAATGCAGAAAGTTCGTTACTTATAAAATAAACGAAGCAAAAATATAAGATATTGAACATGAATCAAAAATATTACCTCGGGGGCCCAAAAAAATAAATTATATATTGTCTTAGGGCCCCAAAAAATGTTACTTGAATAATCTGAGCGACCAACAAATGATACGTACATCAGGGGCCCCCAAAAAAAGTAAGACGAATACGTACTTTTTTATTTGCTCTTATTTTCTATATCAAAGGGGCCCCCAAATATCAAAGGTGCCCCAAAATTTAGTCTTGCCCCGGTGCTCCGGCAACTCAACGTACGCCTCTGACTCAGTCATGTGAAAATCAGATAAAATAATAACTAAGCTAAAGAGTTTCAAAGAATTCTTTCAAAATCTAGTTAGGTACGTGTGCCAAGCCAAGGTTTAGTAAACAAGTCTATAAACAAATTAATTTGATCAGTTAATAATAGATTTAATATCTGTTGTGATCCATGCAATCATTTGGCGTATTTTGATCGTCTACAAAATTATGACGACTCAGCCAAATTTTCGGTCTGTTCTAAATGTTTTTTTTTTTTATTTTTTTTTTTATTTGAAGTCAATTGTTAAAAACCAATTGTTAATTTCTTAATTAGTCTCAATTGTTTTATAAGTATACAAACAAATATACATGAATAAATTTATCAAAAGTTAAAGTCTGGCAAAATTTTTAAATAGCTAGACGCACGGAATTCGTATTCCGTATTTAAGAATTTATTTATTTACATGAGTGTTATTTTTAAAGAAAACAGATGTAAATGTGCCCTTAATTATGAAAGTGGACTAAGTCACTCCTGAAAATGGCATCAAATCTAGCCTAAAAATAATTATTATTTAAAGGGGAAGTTTATTTGAACGCGAAATTGCAGTAAATAAATTTCTTTATTGCTCCTTCAGTGATTTCATAAAAAAAATACAATTTATCGTTATAAGAAAATTATTATGTAAGTTTTTCTTTAACCAATGCAAAAAGTGACTTAGTCCACTTTCATAATCAAGGGCACAAATGAAACAACATCAAAAAGACACTACATAAAATAGCTGAAATATGTATAAGTAGGTACTCTTAAGTACCGTTCTTGATTACCTGCTTCATGGCAAAGTGACGGACCCAAAAGTGCATTAGTTATTCTTTGCTGACGATGGAGCCATCATAAGTGAAGACCCGATATCCCTGCAACGAGCACTTGATGTATGGGTGGATGTTCTAGAAGGTAGTGGGTACCGCATAAGCGCGAAAAAGACAGAATACCTATGCTGCCCATTTTCTGATCCACACAGGCCTATTCCTGACATTTATTTGAATGGTGTAGTGCTTCCCAAGTGTGAAAAGTTTAAATATCTGGGGTCTATGATAAATAACGAAGGTACTTGTGATGACGATATCAATCATCGCGTAAGCGTAGGGTGGATGAAGTGGCGGGAAAATTCTGCTATCTTCTGTGATCGAAAAATGCCCCCTAAGCTGAAAGGAAGGCTCTACACCGCAGTTGTGCGTCCAGCACTCACATACGGTTCACAATGTTGGACAATGTACAAAAAGTATGAGAGTAAGTTAACGGCAGCTGAGATGAAGATGCTTCGCATGACAGCAGGAGTAACAAAGCTTGATAGAATTAGAAGTACGAAGATCCGAGGAAGCCTTCATGTTAAAAATACCATCTCCCAAAAAATTGAACACCACCGACTCAGTTGGTATTGCCATGTTCAAAGGAGAGATCCTGAGAACCCCGTCAAAAAAGCAATATCATATAACGTTCCAACACGAAATAAAAAGAAAGGTAGGCCTAAAAACTCCTGGTACAAGCAAATGCAAAAACACCAGCATTCAGTTGGCCTCAGAAACGGAACAATACAAAACCGGGAGGCTTGCCGCCGATTTCTGAGGTCAACCCGGCGAACCCCACAGGCGGATCACTAGTGTGAAGCAGTAACGTGGGAAGGTTATGATCCCCTCGACATCGAGATCATAACAGCGCCGAGAAAAAAGGAAGAAGAAGGTACTTTTAAGTATACTCGTAATTTCGTCTTACTTTCAGTAGACAATATTTAATAAAGTAGTCTAAATATTGATTGATTTCTCGGTTAGTAAACATTAAAAAGCTGTAGAATTGAACGAAAAACCGTCATCAGAACTTTTGAAGTTAAATTTCTTATGGAAATTTCAGTGTTTTTACACAATTTATAGGCAAAGTTTAGTTCGAAAGTTCTCATAATTTCATCTTTACTCATTCTAAATTCGTTAATACCGTTAAATTGTTGAAAAATTTTATAACTCAAGCCATTTTAGATTAATCATTAAAAACAAGATATTTAAGTAAACAAAATTGTTTCCATGATAAATCTAAAATAATAATTTCAGCATTTAGTTTACAAAATAGTCAACAATTAGTCAACTTTAATCACAGTTAAATTTATCTTAATGTCAGATACATTTAGAAAATTTGAATTGAAGTCGTAGATCATCGATAAACAAAAAGAAAAAAATAATAAACAATAATAAACACGTAAAGTGATTTTTATGGGACAACAAAAGTTATTACAGTATGTTGATACACGTTGTTTTTTTTTACTTTAGTTATTATTTTTACGAGAAATTTTTGTTAAAGGAAAATTCCATTCAAAATAAATAATATGCATATTTTAACGATGATATCTTTTTGTTTATTCATAAATTTGTTATAAATGTCGATAAGAGTAAAAATAAAAATGAGTTATTTTAGAAAACAATTGCACGACTGTGAGGCACGTGCGTGCCTTAAAAAATATTATTTCTTTGAATTCATTTAGAAATGTGTTATTTGTTGTTACTATTTTAGTATGGTGATATTTTAAAATTTTTTTAATTTCAAAACAAAAAAAAAACAAATGTAGTACGAAAATGGTTTAAATTTGAGACTTTCACTTTGCTTAATTATCGTTAATATTTCCTTTATAATCCTAACTTAGTCATTAAAATGCTTTGCCCATTTTAAAATTAAATAAACGGTGCAGGGACATAAGACCCCGCGATAGAAGTCCCGATTTTTTTTCATGACTTTTGTCTCACTTTACTGGGTCGCAACTCGCAAGACCCTAATCGAATTCGGGAATAATGTCCCACCCTACTGCGGCAGAAGTCCTGAATTCTTTAATAAGTCCCGAATAAAATAAAAACTGTTTTGTGATTATAAAAGTTCATATAGGTACAAAGTAATGCATAAAGAATATTTTTTGGTGCCAATAAATTGTGAGATGTTGAAATAAAAAACCCTTTATTTTTTGTTATTCAAGCCTCAATAAAATTTATTCATTCATTCGATGAATTTCGAGAAAGTTTTTTAAAATGCATTTTTTTCGGTAAGGGGTACCTACCCCCTTGAAAATTTTTAAAATTCTTAAAAAATAGATTTGTGTTTCTTTTTTTGGTCCGCAGATATCTGCCTCCGAATGTATGGAAAAAAAAGTTTGGATCCAAATTACTCAGCAACCAGATCTCCAAGAAACTTTCAGTTTTCATTTATGAAAAAAGCTTCAAGAGACCTTTATTTTGATGTCTCACTCAATTGGAGAACAAATTTTAAAATGCCTTTTTTTTGGCAAGGCCTTGGATTTGTATCGAAAATTAAAAACAATGAAATTTTCAATTTTGCCTGAATGTATCGGTCTCTCGATTATGAACTCAAATCTTTGATCCAAAACCGATTTCGAGACTTTGGTCAAAAGATATCGGCTTCGGAATGTAAAAAAAAAAAAATGTTTGGGTTTAAATATCTCAAGAACAAGATCTTTTAGAAACTTTTGGTTTTCAGTTATGAATAGACCATAAAGGGACCTTGATGGCGTTGAGCATCCAAAACTAGGATACCGATATTTTTACAAAAAAAAAAAGCTTTTAGTCGTCTAAGAAAAAGAAAATTAATTTAAACATTTTGCAATCAATCAATTTTTGTATCCTTTTCAATACCACATTCTTTTTTTCTTTTTCATTTTCAGATTTCATCATACCCCAACGGGTAATTCTCTCCATCATGGGCTTCTTTGCAATCCTGAATGCCTACACGATGAGAATTTGCCTATCAGTAGCTATTACACAATTGGTTGTCAGTAAAAATCACACAGATATTGATAATCCTGATAATGATGCTTGTTTGGCTGATCCATTAGAAGAAGGCGAATTACCTGTAAGTTTCTAACTTTCTATGGAATCAGATTTTACACCTTAACTATAACACAAAATAATCGTTACAGAGTCTTGGAGGTGAATATGATTGGTCCGAATCACGTCAGGGTTTAATTCTATCCTCATTCTATTGGGGTTATATTATTACCCATATTCCTGGTGGAATATTGGCTGAGAAATTCGGTGGCAAATGGACTTTATGTTTGGGTATTTTATCGACAGCTGTCTTTACTATTCTCAGTCCTATGGCTATACGTTTGGGAGGATCAACGGCTTTAATTGTTGTGCGTGTGCTGATGGGTTTGGGCGAAGGAACAACATTCCCAGCTCTGAGTGTGTTACTTTCATCATGGGTACCATTGAAAGAGAGAAGTAAATTAGGAGCTCTAGTGTTGGGCGGTGGACAAGTTGGTACCATTTTGGGTAATTCATTATCGGGTATTTTATTGGACGCCTACGAATGGGATTGGACATTTTACTTCTTTGGTGGTATGGGAGTAATTTGGTTCCTTATTTTTGTAAGTTATTTTATAACTTTTTGACTTTCAAAGAGATGTTTTATTGGATGATTCTTTATTTTCAAGGCCGTTCTCTGCTACAGTGACCCAGGTTCTCATCCTTTCATCAAACAATCAGAAAAGGAGTATCTTTTACGCGAAATGGGTTCAATTGATCGCAAGACTGACTTACCACCAACACCATGGAGGAAAATTCTTACCAATGCTCCAATGATTGCTTTGGTCTTTGCACAAATTGGTCACGATTGGGGCTTCTACATTATGGTAACTGATTTGCCCAAATACATGGCTGATGTTATGCAGTTCTCTATCAAACAAAATGGTCTCTATTCTTCACTGCCATACTTGATGATGTGGATTGTTTCGCTAAGTTCTGGAGTATTTGGTGATTGGTTGATCACAAGGAAGATTATTGGAATTACCAATTCGAGGAAGATGTTTACCACAATTGGTAAGAATTAAGTTTGAAATCGAGGAAGTTAATATTCTTTAACAAAATTTTTCTACTTTTTTCTCTGTTTAGCTGCTGTTGGACCAGCAATATTCATTGTGGCAGCGTCATACGCTGGTTGTGATAGGTTAGCAGTTGTACTGCTATTTACTATTGCCATGGGTCTTATGGGTACCTTCTATGCTGGCATGAAGTTGAACCCTCTCGACTTGAGTCCGAATTACTCAGGAACTTTAATGGCCATTACGAATGGAATTGGTGCTATAACTGGAATTATAACGCCTTATCTTGTGGGAGTCTTGACACCAAATGTAAGTTTTTTCATCAAAATCCGATGGAGGACAAATTTTTCTAATTTTTAATTAAATTTCCAGGCAACACTTCTTGAATGGCGTTTAGTATTCTGGGTGGCATTTGGAGTTTTAGTATCAACTTCAATTGTCTATGTGATATGGGCTTCAGGTGAAGTTCAAGACTTTAACGATCGTCGACCAGAAAAAGAAATTGAAGCTGAACAAGGCCATCGAAAGAAGAGCAACAAATCAAATAATTTATAAGTTATTTTAATAAAAAAAAAAAACAGCTCATTAACTTTAGTTTGTTTCTGTTTATTTTGTAAGTCCTCTCGTATATGACAAAAACAAAAATTGAAGCCTTAAATTAATATTTTTTTTATTTTAAAATTAGTACCAAATTGGAACTTAAAATAAAATTTAAGAAATGAAAATACGTAAAGACAAAAACGAATTTAAAGCTTTTTGGGCTTCAATTATATTTAATTTATATAATTATTTTACTAAATTAAATTGTACGAGTTATTATTTGTTATTATTTTTTATTGTTATAAGTTTTTTGTTACGATACATTATGTATAAATAATTATTTGTAGTGTTTTTTTTTTTAGAATTTGATTACCTTTGAGACTTTAAGAAAAAGATTATAATGTAACCAAAAAAAGAACAAGAAAAATGAAGAAAAACATACATCAATTAATGCTTGCCTTCTTGTTTTATTAATTAAAAAGAAAATATCGATTCTTTGTAGACAAAAACTAAAACGAAAGAGAAGTGCAACCCATACCATCTACTACATAAATGGAAGCATTGAGTGCTTGATTATTGTATTTATTTTTATACATAATACACAAACACATACCTACAAGATTATTAAATATGTTTAAAACATATATATTTTTGATTAAATTTTTTTGTAATTTAAGACTGTTTTGATTTGAGAGAGAAAATTAAAATTTAATTTTACTAAATCTCTCTCAAAAGAACAAAATATTTTAATAAATTTAAAAAAACAATAAGCAATTTATAAAGAATATCGTTGATTGATATTCTTTATAATAAAATATAGAGATAATAAAATTATTGTATTTGTTAAGAAAAATGCATGAATAAAAAAATATTGAAAACATACATGAGTTTTTTTTATTATTTGAGTTTTTAAGATTTTGAGGCTTGCGAAAATAAATTCTGAGCTTTATATCTCTAAGAAAGTTTCCGTTCCTGAAACTCTATCATAGAATAATTACATACATACATATGTATATGATACCGAGTTTGGAAAAGCTCTTTAAATGTTTCAATGCAAAAAAGTTACGCATACGCCAGAGTGACCCATTTAAATAGATTTAATCAGGGATAAAAATATGATGCCTTACAGTTCATATAGTAAATGTTAATGTAGAAATTAATTAATTTTAAACTAAAATTAATGTTTTGAAGAGATTCCTTCAACAATACAGCAGATTTGCCCCTGAGATATCATGTAGTGAATAAAATAAAACTCAGCAACTAGTTCTAAAAGAAACTCTTGGATTTTATTTATGAATAAAGCTTAAAGAGACCTGTCTTTTGATGTATATATTACTCGATGGATTTGTTCACTATGAACTCATATCTGTTAATCAAAACTTGTTTCGAGACTTTAATCCGAGAAAACAAGCTTCCGAATGTAAGAAAAAAACAAAATTTGGTTTGCAATAACTCAGCAACCAGATTCTTTTGGTTTTCAATTATGAATAGAGATTAGAGAGGCCTGTATCACTTAATGGATTTGGAAGAAATTTTTAAAAATGGCTTTTTTTCAAGCAAGGGTACCCCTTGGATTTTTTCGAAAAACGGAAAATAATATATTTCTAATTTTTCTAGATAAATACTAGCATAGGCCTGTTGACTTCGAATTCATATTTGTAAACCAAAACTTGTTTTGAGACTTTAGTCTGAAAAAACCTGCTTCTGAATGTAAGAAAAAAAAAAAAAAAAAAAAAATTTTGGTTTACAATAACTCAACAACCATACCTCCAAGAAACTTTTGATTTACGGTTATGAATAGAGATTAAAGAGACCAGAGACCTTTGTTTTGATGTATCACTCGATAGATTTGAAGGAAATTTTTAAAAGTGCATTTTTTAGGCAAGGGATTTTTTTTTCGAAAATCGGACAAAAAAAAATTTGTAATTTTTTTAGCTAAATGCATAAAATGTGTATTTCTGCAAACTTTGTAAAGTAAGATTTTTAAAGAAAATAATCGTGTAGAAAGAATCACAACAAAAACATTACTGTTAAAAAAAGAGCCTCTCCTATGTTGAAATTATGCTGGCACAAAAAGTACTGAGATGTAAAGTGTACCAAGTTCTAAAGTTTGGGTTCAAATTCGTATCAGTAAAATTTTGATTGTTCTCTTGACAATTTTTCTTTAAATTACAGATTTTTAAAGTTATTTCAAAAATTGCCAAGTAAACAATCAAAATTTTACTGATACGAATTTGAACCCAAACTTTAGAACTTGGTACACTTTACATCTCAGTACTTTTTGTGCCAGCATAATTTCAACATAGGAGAACTTGGCTCTTTTTTTAACAGTAATGTTTTTGTTGTGATTTCACTACTTTTTGCAAGGTATGGCTGTAGAAATGAAAATGTCTATATTTAAAAAAATGAAAAAGTGAAAATGGGCGGTTACCACACCCCCTGGCTAAAATTCTCAAACATTAAATTTTTTCCTTTTTATAAACTACCAGCTCTACCATTCTACCAAATTTCAAGATTCTACGATATTTAGAAGTGCTCTATAATATTTTATGAAAACTCAGCGGAAATGGGCGGTTGCCACGCCCCCTGGCTAAAATTCTCTAACTTTAAATTTTTTCCTTTGTATAAACTACCAGCTCTACCATTCTACTAAATTTCAAGAATCTACGATATTTAGAAGTGCTCTATAATATTTGATGAAAATTCAGCGGAAATGGGCGGATGCCACGCCCCCTGAATTGAAAATCTCAAATTTTCGATTTTTTCCTTTGTATACACCACAAGTCCTATCATCGTGTAAAATTTCAAGTTTCTACGTTAGCGGGAAGTTCCCCATAATTTTGATGATCTGTCAGTGAGTGAGTGAGTGAGTCAGTCAGTCAGTCAGTTACGGTTTTTGCGATTTTTGAAGCCCTATATCTCAGAAACTACTCATCGTAGGAGGCTGAAATTTTGTGAGGTGTTTGATTTTGACCAGCTCAACAAATGTAGCGAGTTTGAAATTTCTAGCATCTTTGGTGTGGAAGTTAGAGGAGGGTCGAAAATGCCCTGAGTTGTTTCCTGTAAATAAGGGTGTAGTGCCAAAGTTGCTAGAGAACTTGGCTGGGCACTACCGTGCCCCTTGATTAAGGGAAAACTTTGAATCGTTAGGCAAGAGTTGAAATTTTCAAAAAAAAAAAAAAATATTTGAACACAACGGCAATACTTACAATACCAAGAAATACATTTTTAAAATGCTATTAGTTAATTTTAGTCTCAAAATTTTAAACCTATGTTATTTAATTAAGTGTTTTTGGCAAAATCAAACAAACTCATAATTTTGAAAAGAAAACAAAAAACGAACATTTCTTTTTTTAAAGTTTGCAATGATATATAATTTTTCTCAAAATTTCTTGGACAAATTTATTTTAAGCTGAATTAAAAAAAAGTTGACATGTTTACAGTTTATTAATAAATAAAATAAAAACTTCATTTTTATGAAAATTTAAACTAATTTCTATTCAAGGCCCAACATTAATTTTTTCTTCATTCTTCATTTATGTTGAAAGTTAAAGATGAAGGTATTTCAAAATATTTATAAAATATTTTAAGGATTTGGGATAAACAAACTACCAAATTCTGAGAGCCCTTAAGTAATTCATTCAGCATATTTCGTTTGGACTTTTACTTTTGAGACACCCTGTACTTACATACATATACAGTGGTGGAAAAATAATTAGAAACACGCTCTTTCTTTTCAAAACGTTTGTATATTCTTAATATGAATACAAAATATTAGAAATATTTTTTAACAGAGGTATTTGAAGAGCTTGATGTAATACTAAGGATCTCCTCTCTATTGCACCTTTTTTTCTAAAAATATAAGGGGTTGGTGTGTCAGGAATATTGTTAAGGACGTTTTATTATTTTTTTTTGGAACATGTGGCATTTTTCGAGGACTGCAACCGCATTAACCAACTAATAGAAATTAGTTGGCGATAGTCCTTTTTATTAATTGTACGTTTAATTAATTGACCAAGTTTGGCAAATGTAAATGCTAAAAATCAAAAACAGGATATTTCTTGGTAATTTTTCCTCAGTGTTTCTAATTATATTTCCACACAAAATTGGACTATATTTTAGATTTTTTGCAATATTTTTCTTTGTTGGATAAATTCTAAATTTTTTTTCCTAAAATGGTACAAGGATTGTATCATCACTCATGTTTGCTAAAAATTTGTTAAATATTTTGTATTTATAGTAAGAAAAAAATAACATTTTGTAAACAAAGGAGAACGTTTCTAATTATTTTGCCACCACTGTACCTACTGCAAAAAATGCCTTGACACTTTTCTTCCTCCGAATATAATCGTTTAGATTAAGATATCGTTATTATTGTTTGTTTTTAGTCGTTTTTAACTCTTTCAAAGTCAAAAAAATATGGTACACCGTTATATCCATACATGGTATTGACTTAAACCGGACAAAGCATGTATGGTAAAGTTAATATATTGACTTTGAATGATTACCTCGATATCTTAACAAAATAATCGAAGTTCATAATTCATTTTTGAATTAATTTTCCATAGCTTTTAGATTTTAGGTTTACCGAGCATTCTATACTTATAAAAAGTACCATTCAAAAGCTTAATCGATGTTGTCCTCGCTGATTATAAGGTTTCAGCAGGAATAATTTCAACTCATATCACCTAATCGAACCATCAAGTTATTTAGTTTTTAGACTTTTAATAAAACAATGAATTTTTGTAATTAACATACTACTTAACGGTTTATTAAACTTTTTATTTTGTTTTCGTTATACTTGAATGTTCATTCTGAAACTCAATTCAATTTGAAATGTTATCATATAAAGGAGGATTTACCAGATCTTCGTGCTTGTTCTGTTTTTCCTTGAATTCCTCATTTGAATGAATTCCTCATTTGAATACTAAACTATGCATAACTTAATCGATAACATTTCAAATTGATTTAAATTTTAGAACAAAAAAACATAATTTTTTATAACTTGTGATATTTTGTTTGATTCTATTTGTATTCGATAAAAAAAAATGCCACGCTAGTTGTTGTCGAATACAAATAAAATAAAAAGGAACGAAGAATTTTTTTTTTTTTTCTTAAATGAAACTCAATCAAATGTGAAAAAAAAATGAACAAGGGAAAAACAATTATAAAATTAGTTAAAAATACAAATTGCAATGACATTGTGAGGTGCCAAAGAAGAAGTGTTTGTTTCTCTAAAATAAAAAATATTTAACGCCCCAGAGCCGATATCGCTGACAAATCGATTCCAAGTTTTCGTGTAACATTTATTTGGGCAACAGCAGCGTTTCTTAATGCATATAAATGCGACATTTCCGTTTGACTCTTGGCCAATTTGATGGCCTTTTCGAACAATTCAACAGCTCCGTCTAGATTAGCACGTTGTACTTCAATGGTTCCCAGTGTTTCGTAGGCTAGTTCACACTTCTCATCGATTTCAATACTCTTCTTCATTAAGGCAACAGACTTATCAACATCTCCTTTCCACTGCAACCACATAATACCGCGATGCACATAGAATGAGGCATTTTCTGGAGCCATTTTTATTGCTTTTTCAAAGAACGAATCGGCTTGATCGAATTGTGATTGGTCACTGAGGACTTGGGCCATCAGACTGTAGCACTCCACACAATCGGGGAACTTTTCGACGGCATTCTTAAACTCATTCATGATCGCCATGAGGCGCATTTGATCTTGATTCAATATTGACAGTCTATATTCGGCATAGCACTTTTGTATGTAGGCGATAGCATGTTTGGGAGCCAATTTAACAGACATTTCAAATTCTTTAAGGGCTTCGTCCAACTGATCCATAAGAATATAGATTTGAGCACGTTGGTGGTAGACATCGGGATTTTTGGGTGCAAGTTTTACAGACAGTTCGAAATCAGCCATGCCCGTATTTTTATCGTCAAGCTGAATATGAAGCGAGGCTCGTTTGATGAGTGCATTTGCTCGTAGATTGACGTCGGCATCAGCTGAAAGTATAAAATAAAATAAAAAATATTAAAATGATTTGAGTTTCACATGGAAATTTTTCCACCCCAAATATCTTTGTTCTAAACCAACCTAAATACGGAAGGGAATCCAAATCTCAAATTAGTTTGAGATCAGGAAGCATATTTTTAAGAAGAAGGTCAGCGGTCGAATTCAGGAAATAGTAGCAAAAGATAAGACATCGCTCTGACGAACTAGTTTCCAAAGCATTTGAATTTTTTACAGGGAAGAACATGATGCTTAAAAGGCGGTCTCCTAATGATCAAACCATCAAATCATAAATATCTTGAAAGTTTTCAGTTGTTTGCGAACAAGTGATGGTTTCTTAGATGTTTATAAAAGTCAATCTTCTAGAGGGAAATGTATAAGGCAGTAGCATGTAAAAAATGGAATATCCTTCATTTTTTGATCCACATATTGGATATTTATTTGAATGGATGTGCTTCCCAAATGCAAAGTAAATATTTGGCTTCATGATGGTCAATAGTGAATCATCTCTAAGCAAATATATAATCCATCGCGAAAAATGCGATTTTCTGTAATAGAAAATGCACCTTTAGCTAAAAAGAAGGCTCAAAACTGAATTGTTCGCCCATGATCAACCTTAAATAGTTAATTCTTTAACTATTTAAATTACATTCTTTCTCGTCAACTTACACAATTTCAGCCCTTTAAACCTGATGTGTAGATGATTTTCATGTCAATATTAGTAACAAAACTTGATCGTGAAAAAAGAAAATAAAAATCCCAGAAAGACTTTATACGTCAAAAATATCGATTTTGAGAAAGAAGATGCCTTGTTAATCCAAATATAAAGGCAATATCAAACTACTTTTTAACATAATTGCAAAGAAGAGCCATGCCTAAGAATTCATGGTATGAAGAAACGGAAATGACACCTGTATTTACTTGGCCTCAGACATTGCACAACTGTGGCGTTTAAGCAGGTGAAGCCTTAACTTAACTTTATGAAAAACTACAAAATACACCTCAGTAGTAAAAAAAGAAATGGAGAAAATGTTATTTAAACTAAAATTAAAAAAAGCAAAGCACTTAACAACAAAAAAAACTCAAGAAAACATAAAGAACAGAGAGCTTAGGGATGACTAGCTCACCACACGAGGTACTTAGCGTTCTCTTGCATCTCTTACCTTGTATATCTACTATGGCTATGGCAGTTGTTGGAAGTCAAAACTTTTCGGTCACGATGATACAACCAACTTGATTCTACCAGAACATTTTCTTATTGGTTCAATAATGCAGAGAGGAAATCTCAATGTTTTCAGGAAGCTCAGTGATTAAAGGTCTCAGTGATTTTGAAGGTAGTGAAAAGGCGGTTGAACTGGCCAGGAAAGGATCGGCCCTTCGTGAGTCACTTGCGAAAAAAGTAAACCTTTCCATAGGATTCATGAAGGGCAATAACTTTTCAAATAACTTATAAGCAAATAATAGGTGGTACAGCTTTCCTAACTGCACTATATTTAGGAAACTCTGGCCCACGTATAATACCTTCAGAACAAATTATTTGTCCTCTTGACGAAACATCAGCAATTGTTAGACAAAAAACAAATATTACACAAATCTTACTACAGTAGTTGTTTGGACTAGAAGGAAAAATGGATTAAAAAAATGAAAGCAAAACTATGCAATTTATCCAGGAGGTAATTTTCTGACATCACTTTTTCTAAACTAAGCGACATATACATAAATCCATAAGTTAACAAGATATTGGAAATTTTTTAATGCAATGATATCCCGCGGATACTCTGTGAAATGCCTCAAAAAAGACTTGTTCGAAGAGACTCGAACTTGTCGACTGTTTGTTCAACAATACTGAAGTTTTTGTGTTGCAAAATCATGAAATTAAACCAGTTTAAATGGGAATTTGTGCGAAACAAAGATTCTGAGAGTGGATAAGAATATTCAGTGATATAATCTCCAGTCTCATCTCAACCATATCTGGTCTGAAATCAGGAAAACTCCAACAGCTTACTATGTTAAACTAGTTCCTTACCATTATTGATGACGGCATCCAAGTCTGTTTTTGAATCGGCAAAGTTGGCAGACAACAAATGGAAAGTTCCTCGCATCAGAAGAGCTTCAGATTTATACTGTGATTCCGATTCACTAGATTCAATTTCTTCAGTGCACGCTGGTATTACATCATCAAATTTACCACTATCAAATGCCATTTTAGCTCGCACATATCCTTTTGGATCTTCTGATTTTGGAACCTATTTAAAAAATACAAATAAATTATATGATAAAAATAAACAACAAATCCATTTAAAAAAAAAACTCACTTCTTTCACCACACATGGATCCTGGACAAACGACTTAAAGAATGTCTTAATGAAATTCTTCGAAGGTAAAATTGGAACTCTTGTAACAATAGCCTTGGCAGCATCAATTCTTCCAGTTGTCTTTAGAATTCTATCAGCATACAAAATTGTGTTTTGATTTTGGAACATTTCCAAAATACAAGTCGCCGTTACATCGTCAAGGCACTCGAGTAAATCATTTGTGGCTTCGCTAGCTTTCGCTCGGCGGAAATAGGCTTTGGCATACCGAGGATTGTGTAATATAGAATTAGAACAGTCTTCCTTCACTTTCGACCACTTCTTCAACATTTCATAGGCAGCCGCCCGATTTTGATAAAAGATAGCCAAGTCGTTGTGATTCTGTGGTGGACATTTGTCTATGGCTTTGTCATAAAACAATATCGCTTCGTCGTATTTGCCTTTGCGATAGCACACATTTCCTTCGTTCTTGTAATTCGTTGCCTCTTTTAAAGGCGACAGTTTCTCGCTTTCCAATTCGGCTTTCTTTTTCTTTTCGACGTCTTTTTCGCTTTCTGTACCGTCAAGAGATATCGACTGGTCTTTTAAGCTTTTAAGAGGAATCTTTTTGGATGAAGTGGGTTTCCCATCATCATCCAATGACGACTTACTGTTCTTTTTGTACAGATAGTAGCCAACGCCAATGACTACAGGAGTTCCGATGATAAGAGCCAATTGTAATCTAGACAAGCCAGTGGAGCCAACGTTTCCTCGAGACATCATTGAAAATAACATTACTCTTCGCAATAGAGGCACTACTCCAGGAAACTATGAAGAATGGGAGGATGTACTAGACATTACTATTACAAATAACTACTCCAATTTGAAGGCTGAAAATTGAATAGTATTCCCTTTAAAATATTTTTCAGACCAGAGTTTGGGATTCTCGTCCAATCTAATTTCAAAACCAAAACCCCATCCCTTATAGAAATCAAAAAGGAATTGACTGGAAGAATGTCGGTCAAGTTTTTAGTGCAAAGCTGCGCAGTATAGCCAATCTAAGTACAGATACGGTTGATGATTTTGAGTCAAAGGTAGGTACTAATAACCCTTGAAAGATCGATGATCACTGCCTGTAAAACCTCGTGTCCGGTGAGACATAGTACCAAAATATTTCCTCCTTGGTGGAACGAAGACTTGTCTAATCTGCGGAAAGTGACTAGAACAATCTTCAACATTTGCCATAAATACAAATTCTATCAACCCTATAAAGACTGCTTAAGCCTGACGGATCCTGGACAATATCTCTAGCTGAATCCTTAGAATTACTAATGACTGCTCCAAACTGTCGAAATGAAAGTTGGAGATTCGACAACAATGAAATTGAAGCTGTCAGTAATTATAATTACCTAGGGGTTAAGATTTCAAGAAATCCGAATCTAAGAAACCATATGGCGCACATAGGAGTATTGTCATCAAAAACCTGGCCATAATTATTTTTTGTGGTTTTTGTTATTATTTCTGTTTAAAATGAG
Organism: Episyrphus balteatus; assembly: GCF_945859705.1. Taxonomy (NCBI): domain Eukaryota; kingdom Metazoa; phylum Arthropoda; class Insecta; order Diptera; family Syrphidae; genus Episyrphus; species Episyrphus balteatus. Next base: position 39,556,293 of record NC_079134.1, read on the forward strand.
TATTCCTACAAAAAAAAATACAATATAAACCTAGTTTTTGTTATTTTTATTTTTTTATCAAAAACTCAAAAATTTTATTAATGGCCTGTATACACCGCCTGTCGACATTATTTTTCTCAAATTGTTTTCTTCATCCTTAATACGCAATTCTCAGTTTTTTTTCTCTCTTCCCCAACCTGAATTAAGATCACCCAAAATAAAAATACACTAATAACATCAGTAAATTTAATTTAAAAATAAAAAACGTTGCATAAAGTAAGGAGTATTTTCTATCAGAAAATGAAAAACTAATTGACCCTCAATTCTCTAAAGAGCACGTAAGAGCACCCAATTTTTGTTGCATTGGTTTAAGGCCAGAACCATAATTGGCGGATGGAGTCGGAAGCTACTATCAATTGTTGTTTTCTTTGTATTTTCGATAAGTTTTCATCCGTCTAATGCGGTTGCGAGCGCTGTTTCTTCGACGCTTCAGTCAATTATAGTTCTGGCTTTATGAATATATTAACTAACTCATAAGTTTCAATTCATAGCAGAATAACGGGGTTTACTAAAACAAAATTATTAAAGTTCAAATAATAGCTTAACAAAAATAACAAGTTTTTATATACATACTTGTTCTAAGCCCGAATTGAAATAGAAATCACCATCAAACATTTCCAAAACTTTATTAATATCGTTAATAAATCGTCGCCGTAAAGCAAAATTGTTCTAAGTCACAAAAAGCAAATTTTACAGGAGACGATTTTTAAGTTTCAAATTGGTATAAAGCGACAATTTTCTGCTCATTTGCCATTCAAGTTATGTTTTGTATAAAGTTTGTTCTTTTCTTTTGAATAAAATATACAAGTTTACCTCATTAGTAGGTGCATACTATTTATAAATATTTTATAAAACTAAAAACCCAAAAACGGACATAGATCAATTCCTATACAAGTACATTTTTTCCTTAAATAAAAAGTGGACTTAGAACAAAATATGATGGGACTTAGAACAATCAGGAGTAATCGGGCTTATTTTCAAAAGGCTACTTCTGTTTTTATTGTTCTATGTCCCATTAAATTATATTATTTGCGGAATGAAATTTTTTTGACAAAAACGGTTTTCAAATTCGGAAAGAGCACCCTCAAATTAGTAAAACTGCATCATTAACTCATTTTCGGTAAAAAGTGGATTTAGAACAACTTTACTTTACGCCGACGAAATAACTGAAGAAAAATTCTCCATTTACACTTCGCGTCACTTGAATAGAAACAACATTTTTTCTTTAGAAAATAGCGATTGGCGCTTTGGTGAGGTAACTTAGTAGATTTTTGGTTTTGCATTTTCAAAGAGGAACTTTTAACAAACAATGTTGTAAAAACAAAAAACCCAAAATAGAAACCGTATGGATTCTAGTTGCGTTTTTTCGCAGTACCTCACAAAAAAACAGTGTTTTTTTTGCGTCACTTGAATAGAAACAAGCTCTTAAATTAGATAAAAATGATGAAAAATCATGGAAAACACTAATTATAGTAAGGCAATATTAAGCTTTGACATTATTTGCACATTATAACCAATTATGAGCTACGAGCTACCAATAGGCACCACAGAAAATGCATAAATAGCAGCTAACATTGGAAATGCACCTGCACTATGCAAAATCGAGAAAGATATTGGAAAATTTGCCAAATTTGGATGAGATAATTTTTAAAATATCGTAAACTAGTGATCAAATCAAAAAATAAGACAGGTGAGACCCAAGTCACGAGCAGAGAAAAAAATAACTTAAAAACTAGCTGCAATTTTCTTCACTTTGCCGCTAAAAACGGTCAAAAACGTGGTGTTAGTGCGATGGAAACGTGTTGGTTTGTTCCATCCTGGAAGTTATAAAAGGTGCACAACATTAAAAAAGCCTCAAAATGCAAAATAACAACATTTCAAGTTCTATTAAGATTACAAATAAGTTAACTATTTTATAGTTGCATTCGAACTGAAAAGTAGTGAGGTAAAGAGTGGTTTTTTAAAGGAAAACATACCAACTCAGATGGACCACGTTAATATTAGCCCTATTTCAATAGTTTATTAAAGAATAACCTTTATCGCATCGCCAATAAAGGGCACTAAAATGTGTTATAGTAATACGCTTTGTTTTTATGATGTGCAATAGCAAAATTGAAGCTTCACGCTTCAAAAACAGATGCTGACTTTTACAAAGAAATAATGGTAGAAGCTCTTGGCAAGTTTAGGAACGTGGAAGAACAACCGTCTTAGAGATTGCACAAGGATAGTTCAAGAAAAAACAACGCAATAAAAACAAAACAGATGCATTCCGGATGAAAACGAAAGTTTATTTCACTTATTCAATCCTTAAATTATAGAAAATGTCATTTTCTTAATTTGTAAGAAGTTACCAAACACTTTTATCACTTTCTCCAATTAGGTCCACGATTGTGTACAGTACAATTGCATTTTCAATGTTCAATTCTATTTATGCATTTTCTGTGGTGCCTATTGGTAGCTCGTAGCTCATAATTGGTTATAATGTGCAAATAATGTCAAAGCTTAATATTGCCTTACTATAATTAGTGTTTTCCATGATTTTTCATCATTTTTATCTAATTTAAGAGCTTGTTTCTATTCAAGTGACGCAAAAAAAACACTGTTTTTTTGTGAGGTACTGCGAAAAAACGCAACTAGAATCCATACGGTTTCTATTTTGGGTTTTTTGTTTTTACAACATTGTTTGTTAAAAGTTCCTCTTTGAAAATGCAAAACCAAAAATCTACTAAGTTACCTCACCAAAGCGCCAATCGCTATTTTCTAAAGAAAAAATGTTGTTTCTATTCAAGTGACGCGAAGTGTATTTTTTTTTTTAGATTTCTATTAAAACACTTAGATATCGCATATTGAATAACACTTAATAAAGTACTTCGCATTGAAATAAAAATAAGGTAGGATGTAACAGTTAACTTTGAACTCATTTTTTAACAAGACACGATCGAAAAACAAAAAAATAAGTGCAGCATATTGACACATGTTCATTTTGCACCAACTTTGCCAAACTTTTAATTGTCAATTTTGATTTTCAGAAAATCGACTTATGACCAGGTTTTTACTGCAAATACTCCTATGTGCGCCGGGAGTCTCGCAATGGGTAAGGCCGCCGCTGATGTCGACGTCGTCAGCGTAGGCAATCACTTTGAATCCATCTGTATTTGTAGATTGACTAGTCGTTCGTTAACCACCAAGTTCCACAGGAGGGGGAAAGTACCCCTTCTAGTGGTATACCTCTACTAACAGATCTTCTTGCTGAGAAGTCTTCTAGAGAGAGGGAGTGCATTTGTGATCCCTGTTGCTGCCGTTGTTGAACGCGCCTTCAATATCAAGAAATCCAACTCTCTTTGTGATGGAAAGAATATTCAATAGTGCGCACTACAGTATGTAGTGCTATTTCAACCGATTTCCTTTTACAATAAGCGTGTTGTGCTGTAGATATAAAATTGGGAACCATAACATTACGCAAGTGGATATCAATCATTCGTTCTAGTTTTAAGAAGGAATTATGATAAACTGATAGGTCGGAGGCCTTTCGGATTGACGTGAGAGAATTTGCCTGCTTTGGGTAGGGCAGGGATGTGTTTCAAGTCTACAAAGCCATTCAGAATTATCTCTAAGATGAGAATTAGAATATCTGATTTAATTTTAAGTTCGGCTGATATTATACCATCTGGTCCAGCGGATTTTATATGATTTGAAGTCGTTGATGGCCCACTTTAGCTTTTCATTATTATAATCTGATGCACATGGCAAATTTAACGGAGGCGCGGCAGTGAGTGAGTCGTTTGAAGGCCCTTTTGCAAAAGGTTAGAATCGACTTGGGTCTTATCTCTCTTGGGTGGGGTGGTGGTTATGTTTTTTAGCATTGAAGTGTTAAGAGTTTTTTTTTTTTTTGTTTTCTTTCGTAGAAAAGATTCTAATTAGTAAAATTATCTTCCGGGTGGGAATGCGAAAGAGTGGCATACTCATAAACAAGATTACATGAACGAATAAACTTTTTTTTTCGTTTTGAGGGCTTTCAAACCCGGCGTGTAGTGAATATTGATTTTTCTAATAACATTTGAATGGATTTTATTAAAATTGTTTTACTTACTTAATAAGTTAATAGGTTTATAACGAAATATAATTATAAATTTGGATAATTTTCTAGATCTTTTTATTTGAAAGATTTTGAAAATTTTTCTCAAGAATTTTTGAGGAATTGTAGACCCCACACGGAACGGCTACTTTTTTTTGACAGATTCACTGGAGTTTTTTTTTTTTTGATGTTTTGAAATTTGAAATGAATATTGTTGATGAATTTTATGACAGGGTGGTTTGGTGGTTAGGGATAGTTTGGAAAATTAAGAGCTCATCAAGATGTGAATGGAGAGCGAGATCTTCACTGGGATGCAATTTTCTTTTAAGTCCCAGTTGTACAAACGTAGATCAGCTTTGGTTCAATCATTTAACCCGCCGATTTCGGCGGATTAGCTGCGGGTCAACTTCGGTTCAAGCATGAATGTGGCTATTTTTACATATATGACCCTTGAACCAGTGCTAAAGCACCCCAACTATCAATTTTGCTTCTATAAAGCCTTATAGAAGCAACAGAAGCATCTGTAAAGCTTTATAGAAGCAAAATTGTTAGTCGGGCTGGTACGCTGTTCGCGCTAAATTTTAGCCGAGATAAAATTCCCATACAAGTTATCGATAATTTGTATGGGATCCATTTTAACTCGGTTAAAAATTTTCGATAATTTGTATGGGAGCTAAAATTTAGCGCGAGCTGCGTACCAGGCTTAAACCTCAGCCTTACTTCCGATATCACAAGATAAAAGTTCTGATCCACGGTTTATATATTTTTATGTAACTGCCCAAGTAACAATTTTACTTGCATAAGGTCCATTTTCTTCGATTCGGCAAGCTATAGTTTGTATAAGTTTAGTTTAAGGCTTACTTACGCAAATCATCCATTTTGGAAACAAAGGAGGTCTCCTTAAGGCCATCTGGAAGTGTTTAGAAGAAGCCTTGTAAATATTAGTTAAAGAAGACCTTCATAAGACCTGTTTGAACCGTTTTAAAGAAGCCTTCTATTTTCAAGTGACATAAGGCTTTCATAAGACCTGTTTCAAGAGGTTCTTGTAAGTATGCAATGTTTTCATCTCTCAAGTATGCAATGTTTTTCACCAATAAGTATGCAAAGCTTTTATCCTGCAGATATGCAATGTTTGTAACACTTTAGAAAAAAACATTGCATTTATATGTGAGGTTTCAATTAGCTCCCTTTTTGCCACTCATCTTTAATATTCGAGTATGGTCTACTGGTAAGGTGCTGGCTTGGTATGCAGAGGTACGTGGGATCGATTCCTGCCGGGGCCATTTGTGAAATAAAAAAAAAATGTGTTCTTTTTCAATTAAAATAAATTCTTAACATTTCAGAACGACAGGAAAAGCATTGACATGGCCAAAAAAGAAGAAAAAACAAAATAGAAAAAAATTAAAAGAAAAAAAAAATCAACAAAATCTTTTTTTTTTTATTCATAAATTCAACATCTTATAACAACCTACATAAGGCCTTATTATAACATCCAATGCAAATGATAGTTTCCTTAGCGAAGCTATAGTTTAACTAAAATGTTTCATTGTTTTGTAAAAAGGCCTGCATAAGGTCGTTTTACGCTGTTCGTCACAAGCTATTAGCTTGTGGATTGCCTGTGGAGGAAGGTCTTGGGGAAATTCGGTAATGTGCGCCAAAATGATTTGCATAAGACTTGTCCTTCTTCTTAAACAAGTCAAAAAATAGCTTGCATTGACCCTTATGAAACCTAAATTGTTACTTGGGTGCCCAACTACCCAAGTAACAATTTAGCTTTCATAAGGTGGCTTTCATAACAAGAAGGACAGGTCTTATGCAAATCATTTTGGCGCATTTTACTGAAATTGCATAGGACTTTCCTTCACAGGTAATCCACAAGCTAATAGCTTGTGACAAACAGCTTAAAATGGCCTTACGGAGGTCTTTCTGCAGAGGGTTTATCTAATGCACAAACCGGATTACTTGCGTAGGATGTTATAATAAGGCCTTATAGAAGTTGTTGTAGGTGTTGTAGAAAATGTTGAATTTATGCATAAAAAAAAGAGAATTAATTGAATTTTTTTTAATTTTTTTTATTTTCTTTTGATTTTTTTCTTTTTTGCATTTTCTACATTTTATTTAATTTATTTTAATTTTTTCCTATTTTGTTTCTTTTCCTTTTTTGAAAATTCCACTGCTTTTTCTGTTGTTATGAAATGATGAGAATATTATTTTAAATGAAAAAGAACACATTTTTTATTTTCATAACATGGCCCGGCCAGGAATCGACACCACCCCGACAAACAATTTGCTTCTATAAAGCTTTACAGATGTAATTTTTGTTTTTTGTAAAGCATTATAGAAGCAAAATTGTTAGTAGGGACGTACCTCTGCATACCAAGCCAGCACCTTACCAGTAGACCATATGATCGAATATTAAAGATGATTGGAAAATTGGGAGGTAATCGAAACCTCACATTGAAATGCAAAGTTTTTTTCTGATGCGTTACAAACATTGCATATCTGCACGGAGAAAAATTAATCTAGTATTTTATACTCCATATCCCAACTAACAATTTCGATGATATAACGATGGTGAGAAGCTTTTTGTCATCACTAATTTCACACCTAAAAGACTCATATAACCCTGTTTATCATCAAAAAGGCCCCCTTTTTTTACTCCTATTAAACCTATAAGAAGTACGATGAAATACTCCTGTAAAGTTTTTCATCAGTAGCCGAATGTGGTATTCGATCCTATAAATGTGCGAAGAAGTACACTGTAAGATTACTGTAAGGTTTCTCATCAGTAGCCGAAAGTGGTATTCGATCCTATAAGCCTACCACAGAATTCTTATTGGAAGCATAATAGGGCTATTCAATACTCACCAGGAGGGAGGAAAAAAATAAAACCGAATAAAATAAAAAACGAGAAATTATTTATACAATATTTTATTTTTATAAACAAATACACTTCAAATTTACCCGCAATAGCACATTTTCTATGCCCTTCATCACACTTAGTTCGAAGGCCCATACTAACAGTCTGCAGACGTTTTATTTCAGCATTTTTACCTTCCAGGGCTTTGATTATGTCCAAATGGAACTCAGCCTTCATTTGATCTAATTTCGATTTGAGAAAATTCTTTTCGCCTTCTAGCTTATCGTTTTCTTGTTGAAGTGATGCAATTTCTCCAATGAATTTTGCATTTTATTCAGCTAGCAGCATTTATCTCAAAGATTGTATCTAAAAACAAAACAATTAAAATAAGAATAGAACTGAACAAAGATGATTCTTTTAGAGTTATACGATTGGGAACCTTATTTTGCAGAAAGATAACCAATTTACTTACGCTGTTGTTCATTTAGTTGCCTTTGGATTTTCTCCATACTGCTGATAGATTCATCTCCACTTTGATTGTTAGAAGAGTAGCCATATTTCCACTGGTTTTGGTAGCAGTTAAAGCAGCGGTCAAAATATCACCATAATAGATTTCATGAGAGCGACAAATTGTTCTGGTGCTACATCGGTTATTGAGCAAAGATCGATGATCCCAATTCACTTTGTTTTCGATCAACCGAACTGCAATTGCTGTATACAAATTGCAAGACCTCTTGGATCCATTATCCCTTCTTTTCATAATGAATCGAAACACCAATAAGCTGCGCAATGGCATTGCGAACGGATTTTTCTTGCTCCTGGATAAATGCATTGAGCATTCATTGTTTAATCCTGTAAATTAATACAAAAATGAAAGAATATTATATAGGGGAAGAAAATTGCATTTTTATTCTTACTCCAATTATTGCTCGGGTGGAATATTTTCCAATTGCGTAGTTTTCCAAAACGCTTTTCCGACAAAACAGCCGAATATTGGATTTTAGGTTTCTTTGATGAAACAACGATCTGGCTGGAATAGTTTCGGGATGCTTTTGTAGTCTTTTTGCGAATCATCCGTTGCCTGCAAAACAATTTTACAAAATTAATGGTTAAAAATAAAAATTTAAAGAAAGTTCAGACCAAAAAAAAAAGGTTTTCCATTTTATTCAAGTTTAAGTCTTTCATGTAACTTTTTCAGTTTTGTTAGTCTGCCTCTTTCAAGATGTAATAAAAAATATGTTGGTTAAATTCAGTACTGCAGCGACTACTCTCATCCACTACTTTTCATATTTTGTAAGGTTTTGCATTCATTCATTTTATTCTGATCTCGCTGAGCGCGCTCTGACCATGTTCCTTAAAATGTTCGGAATGAAAAAAGAAATACAATTTGAAGCTCTGAACGTTCAGAGGAAAAAAAGAAACTTAATTATTTGTTTGTCAGTTCAGGCTCTGTTCTAAACTTAAGAAGAAAAACGCCTATTGATCTGATCAAAATTATCTTATTTTATCACCCTGTGAATAACAATACTGAACAAACAATTATTATGTTTCGGGGAGTTCGTTATACAGATGACTAACAGCGGCAAACAGCTCTTCAATTAAGTTGTTAAGACAATTGGCCTACGTGAAGTTTGCTTCTTTCGATTGCAATATACCGATTCGAGGGGTAACCTAACATGGATAAAATTATATAAAAAGGTAATGAACCAAGATGTAAAGAAAAAAGATACAGTTCCGCCTAAGAGGCAAATTTTATCCAGAGGATGTTGCCGAATAACTCATCCAAGACATAACTCTGTGTCTGTTTTACTTGCAAGTAAAAAATGCCATATTGTCTTATGAAATCTATTGCCCGCCAGTTCTATTAGCATCGTATGCCGTTCAGACACGCCATGGTGATCACAATAAGAGCACCCACACCGCTGGTTTCCTATCCAACGACCAGACGTATCTGAAAAAAAGATTTTTTTAGTTGCATTGGACTTCAAACGATTTTAATCCAATAATTCAAAAGTCTTGAACCGATATTGCACTCTAAATTTTCAAGAAGCGAAAGAAACTTATTTTTTAATTCGATTCAACCGGGGCTGAAAAACGAGTGTCTAGAGTATTCATTTCAAATAAAAATATTTTTTTAAATTCATCTTCCAAGAATATTAATTTTCATTTGTCAGTTTCATGGTTCCCAACTTTATATTAAATTTATTTATTTTTTTACAAACAGCTCACAACCGTGACCACCCCGATGTATAGATCTCCAGAAATGGTTGCCACCTGGAACAATTATGTTAAAGACCCCAAATTGGATATCTGTGCTTAAGGATGTGTTCTTTATTGTTTATGTTTCCAAAAACATCCATTTGAAGTTTCAGCCAAGCTACGAATTACAAACGGAAATTATACAAAGCCATCAGATGCCGGATTTAATTGTTTCCATGATGTCATCAAATAGTGAATAACTGTGAACCCCTCAAATAGGTTTAACATTTCAACAATTTTAGATCGTTTGGCTGGGATATCTTAAACGAAAAATTGGTCATTAAAGAGACCAATTGAATTGGTGGTAAGTAATTTTTTCTGAAAAGCAAAAAATGACTTACATGTTTGTTTAATTAAAAGGGAAAAACCATTAGTAATACCACCAAGTGGTTCACCGGAAAACAGTCCAGCAACAACAAATGCACCTGTGCTCTCTCCACTTCCCTCACGACCTACACCACGAAGGCCAACACATTCTCCCAACCTATCGGCCTATTCAGACAACAATGTCTCAGATAGTTTTCCCCAACATCAACAGCAGCGTCCAGCAAGACCACCACCAGCTGCTGCCACCAACAACATGCAACAATACAACTACCAAGGACAAAATCTACCACAGCCACCCAAAGCAGCAGCTGCCGCACAAACAGGAAGTCTTTTCTCCTCAATCCGAGGTGGTGCTAGCAGTTTTCTCAAGAATCTCAAGGACACCTCCTGTCGAGTTGACATCGAGATAAGTTACATTACATCAAGTATTCTAATGATGCCATGTCCCTCTGAAGGCTTCGAATCGGCCTACAAAACAAACATTGAAGACATCCGGTTGTCCATCGAAAGTCGTTATCCACCAGCAAAAGTAAGCGTCTACAATTTTGGCAATCGAAACTGTCTACGTCTACCTCCACCGGTACGCCGGACAGTCGGAGACGGCTCCATCTACACATGTCCTCAATCCAAAGCACCGCATTTACATGGAATGTTTTCCGTTGCTAAAGATATGTATGTATGGTTTCTTGACTGCATATCCAAAAAGTATTATCATTCAGACAAGTGATAGTGGTGGCTGCAGTGCAGCCACAATGGTTTGTGCCCTTCTCATGTACAGTGGTCTTATTCATGAACCCGAAGATGCTGTTCAAGTGTTTGCTGTCAAAAGACATCCAATTAGACCTTCAGAGTTTCGCAGGAAACCCTTATTCACAACCAACGATTTGGACGAGCTAACTGACCAGGAACATGTTCCATCTAACGTCACTGTGTCTCTCTCGATTGTCGTTACTGACAATGAAAGCCGCCCGTCAAAGAATCCACCTTGGTTACCGGCTAAACCAAAACATAATCCAATCAATCTATTTAGTTCATAATAATTGGAATATGTAGAAATGGTTGATAATTTTGGTAATCAAACAAAAATATATTATTCCCGAGTCTCGAATAAATTGTTCGTTCTTTTGTAGTTACCAAACCAACTGCGGGATCCGTGCCCGATCGCCCACACCAGCCGCCACGATCAAGGCCAGCACCACCCATACCCCATATAGAAACTACAACCAATCCGGTTTCAGAAGTATCTGAGCAACAAACAGAAGCACCTTTGGTAATGCCAGACATTACAGAGAATAGCAAAGAGCATCCTTATGCAAGCACATTGCCAGCTCCACCAATCGATTTGCTGAATTACGGAGGAGGAAGCCAATCAATGACTCAAAATCCAACAACATCTTAAAGTCAGCCTGATATTGCATCGACAAAAGAGGCTAGCTTTGATTTGTTGGGATCATTTGATTCAGGTGATTTGCGTTCAGCTCTAATACCTGATATTTTGGGTAAGTTTTTTTTTTTAATTTTTCAAAATTCATAATTTTTGAATAATGATTTTAAATTTTTGTGTGGAGATAACAGTCAACCAAAATCAACAGTTGGATTAGATGATATATTTGGATCAATTAGTGCACCGGCCACTGCAACGGGGGGAAGAAGCAAGGCTCAAACAGGTTTGTTTAAAAAAAAAAGTCAAAGCATATTGATTATAATATTTATTTGTTTGTTTTTGTAGGTTGAAGCTGCTGCTTTCTTGGATGCATCAAGAACACCGCAACGTCATCATGTTGCCGAAGATGAAAACGATAATAAAGAAGAATTGGCCAACGGTGATGTTGGTGGTGATGTGTAGATTTACAAGATGCTTAGAAATTGCTTGAAGAAGTCGTTGTTTTACCGATATTGATGCCATATTTTTTAAGGCAATTTATTATTTCATATACCTAAATACGATATACATAATATGCAATTTTAAAAATTTTTTTTTTGTTGACATTCAGTTTCAGTTAATTATTAGTTTGATGAAATAATTAAAAATGAAATAAAAATCATAAGTTTTTTTTTTCGTATGTTTCCATACTTCCATTAAGGCTGCTGTTTTCCGTTAATTCGATTATGTATAATCTTTAAACAACAACAACATATTGAAAAGGTGCTACCACCAAATGTTTATGGCTAGATTTACCATAACAGAAACACGAAACTAGTAAAAAGTGACTAAAAATCTGGAACTTGAGGTGTCATAATAAGTTCTCTGCATAGTAAATGAAGTGTGTCTGCGCTTTTGTTTTGTGAAGATAATTCGTTTCGTATCATCAGCTTAATAATTCAATTTATTTTTTTTATTAACAAATAGTAGGGTATGACGTTACAAACAATGCCGCTGCGGGTGTCAGTTTTAACCCTCTACTGCATACGAAGCCAAATATGGTTTTGCCTGTTTGTATGCACTTTTCTCTTCTCTGTCACAAAAAAATGGTAAAGATTAATTACAATCCTCTTCTTTGTGTTTCTGAGAACCCATAGAGATAGTTATTTCGTGTGTCCGACACAAAATAAAGGTGTATTTTATGATCACAGGTGAGTCGATCAGTCGTGTGCATTGAAATCGAATGTGTAGAATATATTCATACTTTAAGTGCTAATTACTGCGTTTGTTTGGAAAGTAAAGTGGAATAAAAAAATTTTTTTTGATCGATTGTCTAATTGTGTATGCTGTGAACCATATTTTTTTGAAAAAAAATTATTGGACTGGTCTTGGGAGGGTAAAAAGTACGGAAGCCATATTTGGCTTCGTATGCATTGAGGGGTTGTAAATCTACACAATTTGTTAAATTTTTTTATTGGAAAATTTTGTTTCTTTACATTGTTATTTAGCTTGGAAGTATGTTTTACTTCAGAAATGGAGCCCCTTCGCTTTAAGAGACATTTTTCTCATGTTTACCCCATTTCCAGCGGCGTAACCACAAAAATTTTAGGGGGAAGGGGGCTCACCTATAATATTTTTCAATAATTTTATTACTTTTTAGTTTTTGTAAGATCTGGGAAAATGTTGGAGCAAGACTTAATTCGGCAGTCGAAAGAATGTGAGCCAGACAAAATATATACAGGGTGTCCCAAAAGTAATGGATCAAACGAAATATGCTGATGGGCCAACCTTAGGGCTCTCAGAATTTGGTAACTTGTTAATCCAAAATCCTAACGGTTTTCGATATAATGCAGTTTTTGTGAAATCTCGAAAAATCCCGACTTTGCAACAGTATTTTGCTTCCTCCGCTCATAATTGATTTTTGATTTTTACAACTCTTTCACTAACACATTGCCTAATAATAAGAAATAATTAATTAATCAAAATATTTTTTATTTCATACGCCATTTTGCTGCAAATTAATTAACAGTTCCATATTTTATAAAAACTCAATTTCTTATTTTTATTTCAGAGCAACACCCTGAAAAAAATTTGTATGGTGTGACACTGGTTTATTATTTTGAAAACATGCTGTGTTATTGCAGTTTTCAAAAACGTATAAAAGTTTCCAAAGTTGAAATTAGAACGAAAGATATTACAATTCGAATACAAAAAAACAGAGGTTTTCAGAGCAAAATAACAAACAAAAATCGAAGCTTTTATTCAAAAAGAAATAAACAAACAACAGTCGAAAAAATGTGTTTATTTTTGTTTGTTATTTTGCTCTAAAAAGCCCTGTTTTGTTGCTTTTAAATTGTAATATCTTTAGTTCTAACTTCAACTTTGGAAAGTTTTACACATTTTTGAAAACTGCAATAACACGGCAAGTTTTCAAAATAATAAACCAGAGTCACACTATACAAATTTTTTTCAGGGTTTTGCTTTGAAATAAAAATAAGAAATTGAGTTTTTATAAAATATGGAACTGTTAATTAATTTGCAGCAAAATGGCGTATGAAATAAAAAATATTTTGATTAATTAATTATTTCTTATTATTAGGCAATGTGTTAGTGAAAGAGTTGTAAAAATCAAAAATCAATTATGAGCGGAGGAAGCAAAATACTGTTGCAAAGTCGGGATTTTTCGAAATTTCAGAAAAACTGCATTAAATCGAAAACCGTAAGGATTTGGGATGAACAAGTTACCAAATTCTGAGAGCCCTAAGGTTGGCCTATCAGCATATTCTGTTTGATCCATTACTTTTGGGACACCCTGTATAACGGACAAAAACAAACTGCTTTTCTCGGTTCCATGTCTTAAAATGAGCCAAATTTGAATTAATTCTTAACCTTTTGTAATGCAATGTATTTATTTTACTTTATTTTGTTTTTAAATGATAAATATTTATCTTTTGATATTTTTAATTGTATTCTTTACATAATCTGAGTAAAAAAATTAGTAAAATTTCTTACCCCTTAATGCATACGAAGCCAAATTTGGCTTATAAACAAATTTTTTAAACAAATTAATTTAAACAAATTTTTTTAATGAAACCCGTTTTTAAACAACCCAAAGAACCCATGTAAAGCATTTTTTAATTTTTTCGTCCGCTAATATTAATTCATGCAGTAGAGGGTTAAATGTTTGTATATCGCTCAATTTTTGTATTCCCGACCTTGAAATGACTAATCGATAACAATTTAGAAACTAGAGACATGCTCAAAGTACCTACTGAAATCAAATGAAGTGCTGTTTTTAATTAAATAAATAAAATTCAGCAAATAAATGAGCTTGGATTAGTTAAGTTAGGCATTTCAAAACCTTAGCTATTTTTTTAAGGTGGGGCTTTCAATGCTATATGCATTTTTATTTGGTCCTTGGGTTTCGGAAAAAAGATTACTTTATTTCTATTCCATTGGGTTGGTTAATTATTTGGTTTGCGTAAGGAACAAATTGAAAGGAACAAAAGTCCCCTTGTAAATGTTGAAGTTTTTGGAATCGACAGACTTCGTATGTTATACAATGGTTAAAAACTGGTTAAAAATTTAATCTTATTGGGGTGTAACATACAATCAGTACTGCTCATAACTGATTAGAGTGAAGGTATTAAGAGCAGTTTGGAGTTTGTCAAGTAAAGATGCGGTGAGACAAGGTCTCTCTAAGCAATCACTTTGAAATCCTCAATTTCAGTTCAATGTTGATATTGGGGTATCCTACTTAGTTATGGTAAAAAAAAAAACAGCTACGGCACATCAGTCGGATTTGGTAGTGCTTGCTCAATTTAAATTTGAAGAGTAAAACTGAATCTGACAAGATAAGTGAACGACTACTAGGTCACTTAAGTCACGCTGTTCGCGCTAAATTTTAACCGAGATAAAATTCCCATACAAGTTATCGATCATTTGTATGGGATCCATTTTAGCTGATATAAAATGTTTCGTTAATTTGTATGGGAGCTAAAATTTAGCGCGAGCTGCGTACCAGGCTTTAGAATAAAACTTTTATTTTATATAAACTATTCAATAGGCATGATTTCAAATATAGCTTTAAAGATTCAAAATGTGAGACGATTATCGTCTTTTTGATTATCATTTTAAAAAGTAATGAAATGATGAAAATACATTTTTCGTTCCAGCTAATTTACATTTGAAGTGTTCAAATGTAAAACTAGAAAAATAAAAAATCTCCTCGTGTTAATTGGGGGACATTTGTGTCCTTTTTGACTCTTGTTATTTTTGTTTTTATCTAGTTTTAAGTAGTTACCTTATCACAATATGTACACTCTGAAAAGTGCCTTGAACAACACTTAAATATACAGGGTGTCCCAAAAGTAATGGATCAAACGAAATATGCTGATAGGCCAACTTAAGGGCTCTCAGATTTTGGTAACTTGTTCATCCCAAATCCTTACGGTTTTTGATTTAATGCAGTTTTTGTGAAATTTTGAAAAATCCCGACTTTGCAACAGTATTTTGCTTCCTCCGCTCATAATTGATTTTTGTTTTTTTACAATTCTTTCACTAAAACATTGTTTAATAATAAGAAATAATTAATTAATTAAAATACTTTTTATTTCATACGCCATTTTGCTGCAAATTAATTAACAGTTTAATGTTTTATAAAAACTCAATTACTTACTTTTATTTCAGAGCAACACCGTGAAAAAAATTTATATGGTGTGACACTGGTTTACTATTTTGAAAACTTGCCTTGTTATTGCAGTTTTCAAAAATGTATAAAAATTTCCAAAGTTGAATTTAGAACGAAAGATATTACAATTTGAATGCAAAAACACAGAGGTTTTCAGAGCAAAATAACAAACAAAAATCGAGGATTTTATTCAAAAAGAAATAAACAAACAACAGTCGAGAAAATGTGTTTATTTTTCTTTGTAATTATTCTCTGAAAAGCCCTGTTTTGTTGCTTTTAAATTGTAATATCTTTTGTTCTAACTTCAACTTTGAAAACTTGAATACATTTTTGAAAACTGCAATAACACGGCAAGTTTTCAAAATAATAAACCAGTGTCACACGATATAAATTTTTTTCAGGGTGTTACTCTGAAATAAATGTAAGAAATTGAGTTTTTATAAAACATTAAACTGTTAGTTAATTTGCAGCAAAATGGCGTATGAAATAAAAAGTATTTTAATTAATTAATTATTTCTTATTATTAAACAATGTTTTAGTGAAAGAATTGTAAAAAACAAAAATCAACTATGAGCGGAGGAAGCAAAATACTGTTGCAAAGTCGGGATTTTTCAAAATTTCACAAAAACTGCATTAAATCAAAAACCGTAAGGATTTGGGATGAACAAGTTACCAAAATCTGAGAGCCCTTAAGTTGGCCTATCAGCATATTTCGTTTGATCCATTATTTTTGGGACACCCTGTATATGTTACTAACTAGTAAAGTTATCTATTACTTTGTACACAGGATATCTAAATCATTTTATGAATATTTATGCATAAGCTAGATTAGTCCAAGTCAGCAATGAACCTAGTCTTAGTATTATTACTTTAAAAAAAATGTATTTAAATGAAAGTCTCAATAAACTTTGAATTGAATAAATTTCCTGACCCGAAAATAAAAATTAACTAGTCAATAACTAAGTTACATACCACACTTAAGCTGGGAATCGAACCCAATCCCTTGTACTTGGACATCGTTGTCAACTGCTTTGAAGAATTTTGAAGCGAGTTAAGCATCTAGATGATTTCTCTAAGCAATGAGTGTTCTGGACTTGCGACAATCAAATCGTTCAAATGATAATTTTTTTTGACGTTTCCAACAGGTGGGCTATTTGATCATAGAAGTCTTATCATCAGTCGAATTTCAACTAAGGCATTTAACTTCGGTTGAAGAACTTTCCTCTCCTCTGACCATACCTGTAAATGAATTTATTAAACAAAATTATTAATTTTAGTTAGATGGATTTACATTTAAATCGGAATTCGAGTCCAAAATTAAACTTTTTTTTTGTTACAGAAACCAAGGTATACTTTTCTATAGGATTTTGGTGTGCTGAGCTCAAATCCGAAGTCAAAAAAATTCTATCACATCACGTTTTTGAGATAATCCCGTTAGAAAATCGAAAATGCCGCTTTTTTACCAGTTTTCGAGATTTTTTCTTAGCTTTTGGTTATTTGTTTTAAATAAATTTGTAACGGTTTCTAATAGAACTAAATCTTGTCTTTCTAAATCCGTTTAAATCTTTTAAAAATCTCTTATCTTCTTTGAGAAATCTGAAATTGAAATCAACGTGTTTGGTATATCTCATATTTATTTGCTTTTAATAGTAAATCTCGAAATGTTCTTTGCCAATCGCTTTCAAATTTTGACACAACGTTCCATTTAGAATCTTGCAAGTTTTTATACTTGCGAAGGTGGTGAATCGCAGTGAGATACATCAAAGCGTGACCGTGTCAGATACTTATACTAAATAATTACTAGTGTGAAAAAAATAAATTTTTTTCTTGTTAAAAACAAGATAAGAACTTACTGGAATGTAAATGAAACGTTGTGTCAAAATTTGAAAGCGATTGGCAAAGAACATTTCGAGATTTACTATTAAAAGCAAATAAATATGAGATATACCAAACACGTTGATTTCAATTTCAGATTTCTCAAAGAAGATAAGAGATTTTTAAAAGATTTAAACGGATTTAGAAAGACAAGATTTAGTTCTATTAGAAACCGTTACAAATTTATTTAAAACAAATAACCAAAAGCCAAGAAAAAATCTCGAAAACTGGTAAAAAAGTGGCATTTTCGATTTTCTAGCGGGATTATCTCAAAAACGTGATGTGGTAGAATTGTTCTGACTTCGGATTCGAGCTCAGCACCCAAAAAACCTATAGAAAAGTATATCTTGGTGTCTGTAACAAAAACCTTGTTGACCAGTGTAATCATCAATTAATCATCATGGGAAGTTCTTTTCAATATTTGCCTTCTTTGTCGACCCTTTTGGAAGCTGCTTTTAAATCGAATTGATCTTTATTTTCAGTCTAACCGAGATTATAAACAAGTATTAAAGAGAAATTCTAGTATAGATCAAGATACATTCTCTTCGTAGCACCCAAAACAAATTGGGTCCTTGGCCAGTTCTTCTCACAGCTCTTGGAGGTGTTCGGCATATGGAATTTCTCTCTTGCATTCCTTTGATTTTACGTTTTTTTTTTGCTTTTAATGCTTAAGTTGCCAAGATATTCTACAATGTTCACAAATGAAAGGAATTTAAAATAGAATTTTCTATTGTTGAAAAGAACAAAATAACTTCACTCAAACGTGTTGTAACTTGTTGAGTAAATTTTGGAAGATTTTCTTGTTCGCCGAATGTCGTGCATGTTGTTGGACATTTTGTTGAATGTTGATAAGTACCTATTTTTGAAATAAATAATTTAATTTTTATAGCAAAAATGATCACTAAATTGTTTTTATAGAAATAAAATGAACAAAACAAAATGTACATAGCTAAAAAAATGTTTCACAGATGACAGATGAGCTGATCCATAGACAAATATCACAAAAGATTTATACATTATTAATTGAAACAAAAATAAACACAGAGCAAAGGACGCCTTCCCTTTCACATTACCTGCCCAGATTATGGGTTTTGACTCCGACGGAACCCCACATCTGTATCAGACAGAACCGTCTGGTATTTATTACGAATTGAAAACCAATGCAACTGGTCGCTCGGCAAAAACAGTTCAAGATTTCCTCAAGTACAAACAACGCATTAAGTAGCTGAGGAAAATGGTGCTGTTAAAGCTCTCTTGGGAGTAGAACAATCGGGACAGAAGAATCCAGAGATTGCGGTCATGCAAAAGAACAAACCCACTAAAAATGCTCGATGTTCGCAGTCAATTGAAAAACATGTAGCGATTATTAAAAACACGTAGACTTTTACATGTATATTTTTATGAAAGTATTTATTTTTTTAATTTGTTTTCATGAATCAAAATGTAGCTATTTCAATATTGTACTTGAAAAGGTAAAGTTACAACCCGTTCTTTGGCGTCCTTTATAGAACAATCGAGAAGCTGAGTATCATGCCTTCTATAAACAATTCCAGATGCTACATTTTGTACACCTGTAAAGCTTTATAAGAATAAAATTGTTATGATGATAAGAAGCTTTTAATGACCTCTGTCGTGGATTCCTATAGGATTAAATGCTTCTCGACATCGTTATAGTGTGCTTATAGATAATTTTCTCATCACACCTATAATCCCACTATAAGATACTCCTAAAAAGTTTTTTAGAAGTCTAAATATCAGCGTTTACTGATAATTTTTTTACCGTGGGTAGTATACCAGCCTTATAGGTGCGAATAGCCCTTTAGACTTGCAACCCGTAAGCAAAAATGTTAGTTGGGATGACTAGTAAGGAAATTAAAGTAAAGAGCCCTAGATTTTAAGTAAAATTTACCTTACGTATTGAACATTTCTTGGCTCCGTAAAGTAATTTTTACAAGACAATTATGGTGAACAAAATAAAGTAGTATATACCTTACGAGTAGCAATATTTTCTTTACGTAGAGTAAAATAAACCTTCATCCAAAAAAGTGTACGACTCTTTTCACTTTAAGATTCTAGTAAAACATATTTTACATATTTAACTATTCTTATTCTATGAATAAGTTTTACTTTACACTAAGGTCATAATATTACATAATTCTAGGAATTTTCCCCATATCTTAATTGCTGTCATTGAAAAGTCTGCCATTTTGTTTTCCATTTGTTTTGGATATTTTTTTTTTTGTCAAAGCTTTCAGGCTTGGCCACACCGGAGGGTATGCGGTAGCGGTACGGGTAGAGGTAACGGTACTTGTATGAAAAAAATTCCAAACTGACATATCAACGTTCAGATGTGGAATTTTTTTCATACAAATATCGTTACCGCTACCCGTACCTCTACCGCATACCCTCCGGTGTGGCCAAGCCTTTCAGGTGTCCGGGTGCGGAATAATTAATAAAGAAATAAAATGTAAAAATTTCTTTTCCCATTTGTGTTTTTCTTTTATAAGTGAAATGTTTTCATTACTTTTTGTGTTCTTTTATGCGTTATTATTGGCTCCGTAATTACGGATAGCAAATTTTTTTCATGTGTTAGAATTATATAGGAGTATCCATATGCATTAACATCATTCAATCTAATTAATTCATGAAGAATTGGAAAAAAATTGGATCAAATAAAGTCAATTTCATTTTTATTGATGATATTTTCCTAAATAAAATTGTTTGTTTGCATCTTACAAAAATTATAATAAACTAGGTAATTTATGTAATTATTGAAAAACATAACAGGGTCATACGTTACTTACTTCTAAATAGCTTTGAGGATTAAGTTCGTGTTACCTAGTTATGCTTTTCAATAATTACAAAAATTACCTTTTTTATTTTAATTTTTGTAAGATAAATGCATACAATTTTATTTAGAAAAATGTCATCAATTAAAATGAAATTGACTTTATTTGATCCAATCTGTAACTAAATTATTATATACCTTCCATAAAGAAGTTCAATTTACTTTAAAAATCAGTATTTTCAGCCTTATAGTAAGGTAAAATATGTACCTAACTTTCTAGTAATTTCTATTAGAAATTCATACAAAAAAAGGCTTTACTGTAAAGTTAATCATAAGCTATAAATTTACTAGAAAAGTAAGGTAAATTCCATTTTATTTGGGAGTCATCCCTATTTAAACTCTACATTAAAGTTAAATTTACCAGAAATAAGGTGGTTCATACCTTATTTTTTCTCCGTGTGCAGGATAAAAACTTTGCATACTGACAAGAACCTCTTGGAACAGGTCTTATAGAGGCCTTATGTCACTTGAAAATAAAAGGCTTCTTTAGAACGTTTCAAACAGGTCTTATAAAGGTCTTCTTTAACTGATATTTACAAGGCTTCTTCTTAACACTTCTAGATAGCCTTAGTGCCTGGCTACACAGTGATTTTTTAACCAATTGAAAAATCACATGCGGTGGCTACACACTGTTTTGCCCAATCACGTTCCATTTTTAAATTTTCTAGGAACAAACGTCAAAAAGAGGAAAAATTTAGCAATGGAACTTTACTGCCCTAAGAAAATTCAGTTCCCTTCGTGAGCATCTTCCCCCTTCATTCCTCATCCCTCTTTCCTACAAACCCACTGCTTAGGTGATTGAAAAATCACGAAATTCTATTCCTGGGTGTGGTACAAAAATGATATAATTTTAAAATTATTATTAATAGGTATCCCAAAAATCAATGGAATGTTATATATATTATTATTATATTATTAGGTGTGTTTTTTTGTTTATCTATATAGATTTTGTGCAAAAAAACGACATCGAGATTTTTGGAATCCGTGTTAAAGTTTGGCAGCACTGAACATTAACTTTGACAACTGTCTGTCAAAAAGTTTGCTTTTGCTTTTTTATTTAAAAAATTAAAATTTAATAAAACAAAGCTCTAAACAAAATGAGAGAAAAAAAAAAACAAACAAAAAAAATCGTAGAATTGTTCCTGTTTTACCCATGCTTACTTATGATGCCCAAGGAGATGACGAACAGAGATCGCTGCCACACATCGACAATGGTTTCCATTCCAAACTACCACCAGGAATTCTACCACATGGTTTGCCCACTATGAAGGAAGTTTCATCAGCCATAACACCACTTGAATACAAAAAAGAACCTGAAGAGAAAAATAAAGTAAGTGAATTTTTTCTCTCCTCTCTTTACATTAATTTAACATTTGTGCTTTCACTTAAGGAACTATCGGAAGAACAAAAACAGATGATCATCTTGTCGGCGGACTTTCAAAGGTTTGTTTTACCCGCTGGACGTGTCATCGAAAGGGCTCTATCTGAGAATGTCGACATCTACACCGAATACATTGGAGGTGGTGATAGGAGTCAAACGATGAGAGGACACATGCTAGGTTGTCATTGAATCGAGATTTCCACGAAGACCGATGGTCTAAGAATCGATGCATCACTTCAATGGATTGGTCAACACATTTTCCTGAACTGGTTGTTGTTTCATATCACAATAATGAGGTTTGCATTTGTATTTTTTTCTACGATTCTATCTAAAACCCACTAACTTTTTTAAGGAGAGTCACAATGAACCAGATGGTGTTGTAATGGTCTGGAACACAAAATATAAAAAACAAACACCCGAAGATATATTCCATTGTTAAAGTGCCGTTATGTCAACATGCTTTGCTAAATTCAATCAAAACCTTATACTCGGTGGAACGTATTCCGGTCATATTGTATTATGGAATAATCGAGTGGAAAAGCGCACACCCATCCAGAGGACCAGAGGACACCTCTAAGTGCAACTGCACATACGCATCCAGTGTATTGTTTGCAAATGGTTGGCACACAGAATGCAGACAATGTGTTATCGATCTCAGCCGATGGCAAGCTTTGCTCATGGAGTTTGGATATGTTGTCGATGCCGCAAGATACACTGGAATTGCAGCCACGGCAATCGAACCCAATTGCTATCAGTTGCATGTCCTTTCCATCGAATGAGATTAACAATCTGGTTATGGGTAGTGAAGATGGCAATGTTTATTATGGTAAAAGTTTGTTGTGATTTTCCATTTGCTTATAAATAAATTGTTGTTTCTACTCAAGCTTATCGACATGGAATACGTTCGGGTGTGTCTGAAGTCTATGAGAAACATTTGGGTCCAGTGACGGGAATATCAACTCATCCAAATCAATCTACAACAGATTTTGATGATTTGTTTCTTACATCGTTCATTGATTGGACAATTAAGTTATGGAGTCTTAAGGTGAAATTTAATATCTACTATAACGACCAATATGTATTACATTTTTTGTATTTACTTGTAGGACACTAAACCATTATATTCATTTGAAGAAAATTCAAATTATGTTATGGTCTCCAATTCATCCCGCCTTGTTCGCTTCTGTCGACGGCAGTGGTCGCCTTGATTTATGGAATACCGAAGTGCCCTCGGCATCGGTGATTGTTTTTTTTTTTTTTTTGTGTATGTATGATAATGAAAATTAGTAAAAGAGTATTTACTGAGTAGGTACCTACTTATAAAAAAAAAAAAACATGAAACAAAAATGTTAAATGTTAAATAAATATATAGGTAAATTTAGTCAAAAGCTGAGTAATTCTTTCTTTGAGTATGTTATTTATTTCTAAAAACTAATACAAAGTTATGTGTTGAATTTTTTATGGAAACATTTTGTAAGTCTGATGTTGCAGTTCCGAGATTATGCAGTGAGGCGCGCACAAATTTGTTCAATTAATTTTCATATCGGATTGGAAACTTGTCAGATAAATCTTAATGAGAAAAAGCAAAACGGATTACGTTTTAATTTTGCAATTTGCAATTTAATAATTAAATAACTTATTTCTAAGATACATTTAAAATTTTGATGGCACAAAGGGGGTCTGACGTTAAATAATAATACAAAGTTATAAAATATAAACAAATATAATACATGGATAAACTTAGTTTAAAAAGTCTGCTGTACTCGAGTTGTTCAGACCCGGATGTCCAGTTGTAGGGTTGGTTAAGTTGGGTTGGGAATCCATGTGTTTTGCCTTAATTCCTCCCTCTGCATAACTGTTTAGGAGGGGAAAGCAATTGCGAAGAAGATTCATGCAGATTTTCTCGGGATCTCGATGGGGGCTTTAGACCCATTTGTAGAAGACATGTCCTACAGAAACAAAACGACATCAATGCAGGCAGAGTACATAAGGAATATATCGAACCAAAAAAGGAGAATCAATAAAAATATTACCTGCAACCAATTGGGGAGCTAAATGATGCTCTGAAACAATTACCACTTTCACATGCCATTTGTTTCCACACTTCACTTATCATGCACATGTCGTCCAAGTTTGAACGCAGTGAAGCGATCTCTTATAAAATGGTTTTTCATCAACGGGAGCTGAAGGATTTTTGGGTGTTGAATGAGCTGCATAATGCAATGTTAGGATTGTCTTGCTTGTTGCTGTCTGCTGTTTGGGATGAAAAGTGTTTCCTGGGGGAATATTTTTCGGGAGGTATGTTTGTATGTTTTTTTTATCACATGCGTTTTTAAAGTTTCGCTGGAAAAATTTATTTCGACTGTAATGTATTTCGGTTCAGTAGCTAAACAAAAATACAAAATAAAAATTTACAAAAAAAAATTTGTATGAGTTTTTATGTATGAATAATTTAAAAACTAGATCTGCTAGAAAAAAAACTAAAAATGTTGTTTTCGGAATCAGCACCCTCCATTTAGTAAGACATGATAAACAACGATCGGGAAAATTTTTGTGTGTTGGGCAGTGAATTTATGTGGTTAAATTAAAGAAAAATGTATTAAAAGAGACTTCAAAACTATTCAAATAAAAATTTTAAGTTGTAATAATTGAAACTTATCAACCACGATTCTTATTTCACTAATATCCCGCCTTTGTAAGGACTCCCACAGCTGGACCAAGAATGCTAGCTTGCAAATAAGTTTTTTGTTTAATTGCAATTTAATTTTAATTTTGATTTATAGAACTTCCAATTGACTTAAAATAACTTATTTCTAAGATACATTGATAGATACAAAATTTTGTTAGCACAAAGGGGGCCTAACGTTAAATAATGACAAAGTTATAAAATATAAACAAATATAATACATGGATAAACTTTATTTAAAAAGTCTGCTGTCTAGGCGGTTGTCCTCGAGGTGTTCAGACCCGGATGTCCAGTTGTAGGGTTGGTTGAGTGGGGTTTAATTCCTTTCGAAAGTAATTGCGAAGAAGATTTATGCAGATATCATTTTCTCGGGATCCCGATGGGGGCTTTAGAGCCATCTGTAGAAGACATGTCCTACAGAAACAGGACGACATCAATGCAGGCAGAGTTCATCTGATGAAGAAAGAATAAGGAATATATCGAACCAAAAAAGGAGAATTAATAAAAAAAAATTACCCGCAATCAAAATTGGGGACATAAATGATGCTCTGAAACATTTACTATAACGTTCTTTCAAATATTTCTTCCACATCAACTTTCAAGATGATATTGTTTCCACATCACTTGTCGTCCAAGTTTATAAACGTCGATACCATCATTTGCACAGGCAGTGAAGTGATCTTCTTCTAAGATGGCTTTTCATCAACGGGTCTTGGTTCTGATATCATTTACATAAAGTGAGGTCAATTTTAGGGAGCTGAAGAATATGGGTGTTGAATGAGCTGCATAATGCGATGTTAGGATTGTCTTGCTTATTGCTGTCTGCTGTTTGGGATGAAAAGTATTTCCTGGGGGAATATTTTTCGGCTTTTCTTCGCAGCGCACATACATGACGTGTATATTTTTAAAAAGTTATGAGACTGTTTTTGTGGTGGGCATTCTATTGAGGCAAATGATTAACAACAAGATCTTTGTTATCATTTATCCATGTTTATCGTCAAAGAATAAACGTTTTCGCAAACGAGCGGGCATTCCAAGAGCATTTTACACTACATTTGGCTTTGCATGGGGGTTGAAGGTACCGGCACGATTAAGACACAAGCGCACAATACACAGAATTCTTCTTTTGTGAAATAATTCCTAGAAAAAAAGATAAATTATGCTAGCTCATTGTAAGAATAAATTGTTTTACTTTCCATCTGGTTTCAGGTTTTTTTCTTTAATTTTGCGGAAGATATCGCACTCTTGCAAAAACGTGAATCCTAAAATTATTAATCAAATTAAAACAAAACAAATTTTATGGTACAATTTTCATCTTTTTTCAAAAAATATGCTTGTACTTACATTGATTTGTGTTGTTTGCTATTCCTAATTGAATTCAATTTTAAATATTATATTTTTTTGTCATATATCTGTCAACTGCAGCTGTCGTTCAATGGAATCTGACATTTAATACCTGTAATGTACCTTGGCAGTGATCCGTTCTTTTATTGAACAATGTTAACTATTGTTGTTATGTCAAAAAAATCGTTGTATTTGTTTTTGTTAGATTTTGTTACAAAATGTCAACTTTGATTTAGGAACGACTAAATGTTACATTTTGTTGATCTGTCAAAAGAAAAATTTTTGAGATTAATTTTATGAATGAATAAACAAGAAAAAAATAATTTCGTACTGAAATAATTCTTTTTAATTGAATTCTAAGCAAATTGAAAAAAAAATATGCATTCAATAATTTCAAATACGGAAACAAACAAGAAATTCTCTTCTCACATCATCCCCTCTCTTCTCCATTTAGTTGTGTTTGACAGATTAACATTGAAACTCAAGTCCAGGAGCTGAGTTGAAAAAAGTAACAAAATGTAACTATTTGACACTTCAACACTGGATTTAGGAACGATGTTGTGACGTCACGATGTTACACTTTGTAACTTTTTTCTCATTTAGGAACGATGAAAGTTAACTATTGTTAACAATAGTTAACATTGTCGAATAAAAGAACGCATCACAGTACTGTTTTCTATCGAGAGAAAGTAAAATCTGTGCCTACGTTCTGTAACTCTCGCATCGAGAAATTTCTCGCATGAAACAGGCAAATCGAAACAAAAATAATGTGAATCGGCACAAAAACTGTTTTCTCACATTCGCTTGTGTCTGTATCTTGAATTTTCTCGACTTGAAACGTTTCGGAATAAAATTGACTGGAAGCCTGGAAAAATGTGAATAAAACTGTTTCTGTAAAAAAATTATCGAGATAATTCCTCGATTTTTCTGTCAAAATTACTCACAAGCAAAAATAATGTGAGAAAGGAATCAATGAAAGATGTCTGAAAAAAAAGAGCCGGTAAATATTTTTAAATATTATTTTTTAAAACAAAACTGAATTTTTCATCAATTCATTATTATAGAAAAACCAAAGAATTTCCAAAAATCAAAAAGAAAAGCTGGTGGAATATATGTCCACGCATTTAGAATTTGCAAGGGGGCAATTCGGAACAACCAACGCTAATGTTAAGAGCCAGGGAGATTGGCTGGCTTTAACTACAAAATTAAACTCCTTGGGCGGTAGTAACAAAACTACCGATCAGTGGAAAAAGGTATGTAAATTGTTTATTTACACTTTTAGTAATCAAAATAACTTTTGAAAATGTTGTATATTTTTCCATGCCACCTGGCGAATTCCTTTTTTGCATATCCCGATAGTATGCTTTTCATCTTAGTTCATGTTAATTTTTACTACCATTTTTCTTTACAAAAATAACGGTTCTAAACAAATTATATTTATTTATTGCTTACTATTAGGTGTTTTTTTTACTACGTCTGTGCTAAATGGGACAGCAAAATGCAGTCATAGTTGTTGTTGCATTTAACATGAAAATTGTTTAGCCCCGTCTGCGTTTTTTGTCCAGTTTAACCAAGGCGTAGTGTCATTTTCTTTTTGCAGTCATTAGTTGTGTTTTTTGGCAAAGATATACGCAGTAGGATTCCCCAAATATCAATATTAAAAAAAGTTATATGCATGTACCAAGATAAAGGAACAAATAAACAAAAATACTTCGTAAAAATTCAATTCGCAGCTATACTTAGCTTCTATTCTTATCGGTAGTTGGGTCTTGTTATTGTAATACATGTAAACTTAAACTGTGGATACGGATAGCAATGCCAAAAAACACAGGTATTGATGAAATGCCTTTATCTTAAGACTTTAAATATTATATAGCTTTTTAGCATACATGTTTTTTTTTTTAGTGTTGGATAGATCTTAAATCTGCGGTAAAAAAAAAAATTAACCTGAAAAGAAGCTTTTTGAATAAAACAGGTGGAGGGAGCATCAAGGATGTTCCAAATGACTTAAACGGTTTTGAGGAGCAAATTTTGGGTGTGATGGGAACCCATGCAGTGCATGGTGATTCAACGGCTGTAGAATCAGGCGTGGCTCCACTTGCTGTAAGTTTTTAAAAACTTTAATTTAATAAAAAGTAAATATTTTTTTTTACAGGAACCTATGTTCTCCGTCGAGTTATTAGGAGATGACTTCTTAGAAGATATAACACTCGATGAGAGTAACTTGGAGCCACCACCAAAAGTATCTAAAGTTGAGCCAAGTATCAAAACTTCTGATCCATCAAGTTCCTTAAAACCGAAGTCCACCGAAGCACCACCATCAGCTCGATTCAAGACTGGAATTGAAACAGCAAAGGAGATGCATGGTGCATTGGTAAAAGACATCAAACAAATACATACAAAAATCGACAACATGGAAAAAAAAATTGAAATCATTGAAAAGCAAAACAATGATTTGTTACAAAAAGTTGATTTATTAATTAATTTGTTCCGAAGAGATGTTTAAATTAAAGATTTAAGACCAATATATATTTTTCATTCAATTTTTTTCGCGAAGTTTCGAGAATGGTCACCCTCTTCACCAAGTCCTTTAAATAAAAATATTATATAATGAATACAACTACCTTTAAACCCATAACAAATAATTTATTTATACTTACATACAATTGAACAATATTTGTTGAAAGACAAAAAATTTTTGATTTATACAAAAATAACAAAATATTTAATAGGAAAATTAACTCAAATATATAGTATGTACTATATACTATATATTTGAGTTAATTTTCCTATTAAATATTTTGTTATTTTTGTATAAATCAAAAAATGTTTGTCTCTCAACAAATATTGTTCAATACTAAGTATTAATTAATTATTTTTTATGGGTTTTAAGATAGTTGTATTCATTATATAATATTTGTATTTAAAGGACTTGATGAAGAGGATGACCTTTCTCCAAACACCGCCCAAAAAATTTTATAAAAATTACCACATTTAGTATACCTAGTATTTATTTTATCATATATGATTTAATTACTTACTTTATTTATTCTTTTCTCTTAACACAACATGCATTAAAAATGTATGTAAACATTTTTCGTTTTCCTTTATATAATTTTAAATTTCAAAACAACATTAATTATTCATTTATATGGTTATATGTTTTTTTATTAAACGATATATGTAAACTAAGAAATACTTCTTTTAATTCTGTTACGTATATTTACAGCCTCTCTTAGGAAAACGTTTGGCTCCTCAGGATCTCTTATGTCTTCGTCTATGTTGATAGGAATATCAAAAATAGAGTCATCGCTTATTCCGTGACCTTTTCTAAAGTTATGCAAAACACAAACAGCATTTATAATCGTTCCTGCATCCTGCGGCGAGCTGAATAACGTGCGCTGAAGGCACCGAAACACTGACTTTATATTGCCATTCAGACGCTCGATGCAATTTCGGGCCTTTGAATGTATTTTGTTGTAGTTAATTTCATCTCGGCTAGTTGCTGAGCGATATGGTGTCATTATCCATGGACGCAAAGGGTAACCAGAATCACCTTCAATTAAGATGTTGAAAATACACAAGATTAAGAATTAAGAAGTCTTTTACAACTAACTTACCCAACAACCATGAATCGTGGTTGCGGCCGTTACTTTCATAACGTTGTTCCAGCAATGCATTTATCCTCGACGCTTCCCAAATGTAGGCGTCATGTGAAGCCCCACCAAACCTCGCAAATCCCCCCAGAATTTTCAATTGGTAGTCGCATATCTATATTAGAAAAGAACAGTTTAAAGTTAAAATTATTTTTATTCAAGTATTTTTATTCTGCTTAAAGGTATACTACTTTTTGAATAGAATTACTTATACATATGTTTAGAGCCGAGCTAGAAGAAAATTTCAATCCAATTTACATAATCCTTTGGGATACGCTCCTCAATAATGTGAGAGTTGAAGGGGAATCGCTCCTCTAATTGCATCCGAGCTGTTCATCAGTCTTATTACATTGGGCACTTTCAAACACCTATCGAATAGGCTATCTGGGATACCCGTATCTGGAATATCTTTTTTAGCGAAGAGCTATCCAGATAACTTGGCCAAGCAGCTTTTTAAAAAATTTGTAAATATTGAGAGGAGAAAACTGTTTGTTTTGAACAAATTACATTTTTTTATTGTTGAATAGTACTTGCACAATCGCCTGACTCTCTTTGAACGTGCCCATTCACTCCTACACCACCAGAGGTGCGTTCTTTTTCGAACAATAGTAAACTATCGTTGTTATGTCGAAAAATATTGTTGAAGTGTCATTGTTAGAAATTGTTGCGTTTTTTACAAATCATTTAGGAACGATTTATTGTTAGATATTGTTAAACTTTCAAACTATCAAAAAAAATTATTTTGGGAAAACTTTTATTTCCATAATTATAACAAAAAATCATGTTTTTTTAGTCAAAATAACTTCTCTCGCATCATAGAATTACAAAACTCTCTTTTTATTTACATTGTTTCCGCTTTTTTCCAAAAGAAAAAAGTCTTTGAGTTGGTTTTGTAAACAAAAAAATCCACTTTGACACATCAACACATGGGTTCAGTTAACGATAGTTTACAATAGTTAAATATTGTTAGAAAAAGAACGCACCTCAGAGTTCTGATCTTCATTTCCGATTGGAGTGAAACTGATATAAACACCTCGTACTAAATTACCACATTTGTGCTACATTGGTTTCCACTCGGTACAAATAAATGTTTTGCATCAAGTACATGACCATCAACTTGAAGAGTAACCACGTCTTCTTTCGAGAAACCACATAAACCTTTCTCTTGAAACAATAGGTACCATCGAAGACGGCATACAAATACAATCAACAGAAGCACTGTGAAATCTCACCACATCCGTGCATAGCAAAAAGAAAGGAATTATTTTCATATCTGCGCAAACTCTGCAGGTAGTTTTTCATCCTTTCAAGTTTCAACTCCTTAATTGAGAGAAGTTTTCTCACTGCTCATGGCAATGGAATTCATTACACAATGGATATGATCTTTTCGGTAAGTTTGTTTGCCTGCAAATAATCAGGTATTGTTATTGTATATTTTATTTTTTTCACGTGCGTCGTCTTTCGAAGATGATTTGTGGCTGATACGACATACACATGATGTATGTACCTACACTCCTTGGTTTAATCGCTTACTCTTTAACGCCCTTAGAACTTTTATAGGTATTCCATTCAGGGAAAAAAGTATTATTAGGATTAGCAAGGAGTTGATCTCGCATTATCCCTTTTCCATTGGGGGTGGTAGTTTACTCATGAGTAGATCTAGTACTATATACAATCAACACATGATCTGCTCGAGGAAATAGAGGGATGTGTAGTTGTTGTACTGGATTTCTACTCATGAGTAAACTACCACCTCCAATAGAACAGGGCTAATGTGGGATTAACTCCTTGCTAATCCTAATAACACTTTTTTTTCCTGAATGGAGTATAAAAGATTCCATAAAATGTTCTAAAGGCTTTCAAGAGTTATCGATTAAACAACGCACGTGAAAAAAAAATAAAATATACAATAAATATACAAGTTTCAAGATAATATAAAATAATTCTATTTAAAAAGTAGGGTATGTAGTTATACCTTTAAGCAGAGGCGTTGGAAAATGTATTTGATTTTTTAATTACATTAATAAAACTTACCAACTGAACATTTTTTGAATGATAACTTTTCCGGTTGAGGTAAGCACATTCAATTTCGGCATCCGGCCTTTTGATTCGGATGTGGGTGCAATCCACCGCACCGATGACTCCTGGAAATCCAGTTTCTTCAAAAAACCTAAAACAAAATCTGCTAATTATGGTTTTTATTCATATGCAATATTTACCTTAATTTAATGGCTTCGTATTCTTCTTCAGTTGGAAACTGGATCCACTTTGGCATCAATTTATTTTGTAGAACGGTGGACACCTCTTTTACTGACCGTGATACCATCGTTCGGCTAAGAGCAGCTGTAAAATCTTGCCCTACATCTCTTTGAAACGAGCCCGTTGCAAAGAAATGGAGGGCGGTGCAAATCCTTAAAGGGATAGGCACAAAAGTTTTTCTCTGCCCTTTTGCCATATGAGGGCTCATTTCTTCTATTAGTTTAAAGGCACACTCCCGAGTAAATCGATAAACCGCACGAAATTGCTCATCCGGCATTTCGAACGGATCTTGAGCATCACGAAGACGCCGGCGCTCGATTCGCATAGCGTTTCGTCGATTGTACTCATCGTATATTACCATATGATACATTTTTTTATCACTGTTTTATATTTATTTAATTGTTAATTTATTTTATAAATTTTTTTATCACTGTTTTATATTTATTTAATTGTTAATTTATTTAACACAACCCAATGTTTTAAAAATTAAAATTTTTGAAATTTTAACAGAAATTTTTTGACATTTGGTTTCCACTATTGAACTGGAATATGAAATCTCCAGGGTGGCTTTTCACATCGAGATACAGATACAGTCTATTTTTCCAGATAGAGAAACGGTTGGAATTTTTGTTTCACAATTTTTCGATGCGAGAAGTTCTCGACTAAGTTACAGAACGTGGGTACTGGATAATTATCTGGATTTTTGAAAAATCTATACAGATAAAGTTTTTGTTGTATTTAACACGTAAATTGTTTCGATTTCAAAAATCTCGATGTCGTTTTTTTGCACAAAATCTATATAGATAAACAAAAAAACACACCTATTATCAGATTAAAAGATAAAATTCATGATTTAAAATCAAATCAATACCAATTAAAAAAGAAAATTCTTTTTTGTTTTTGTAGTTGTTTTTTTTTTTTAATTTCGATAAGAGATGTATTAAAGAGCTATACAAAATCTTTCGAAGCTATCTGTCACATCTCAAAGCTTCGGTAGAGCTTTGGTAGAGCTTCGGTAAAGCTATGTTTAAGCTTCTTACAGAACTTTTATGAGTACATTCTTATAAAGGGTCAAACTTGTATAACGTTCTCCTTTTTCCATGCCCAACAACCTTACTAAAGTTAAAAAGAAGCTGAAATGTAGCTTCTGTAATACCTTTACCAAAGCAGAAATGTTAGTTGGGTGGCCCTTAAAAGTGAAAAATCGGGAAATTTACATCAGGAATTTTTATTTCTTTCTAGCGTTATTTGTTTTTGGAAAAAACTACATAAATTGTTTTTTAAACCAAAAAATAAGCTATTCCCGACAAACAATTTTGGTTCTATAAAGCTTTACAGAAGCAATTGTTGTTTCTGTAAAGCATTATAGAAGCAAAATTGTTAGTAGGGTTTGCATCTAGCCGTTTTTTACTATCCCACTTGATCCATATAGATCATTAATTAACACGTATTAACAACAACTACATGAGATCTTGCTTTTCATCAGGATCACGAATCGTGATGTTGCTTTTCCTCAGGATCACAGGCCGCCTCCACAGGAGATATTTTTCTCTAACTCAATGTCTAACATCTACAACATAACAATTTTCATTTTCTTGGCTGGGCAAATTTTGTTCGGACATTTCATTTCATATGCCTCGTTCGCCAGAGGATGATGTATGATTTTTTGCGGACAAAATTTATTTTATATGCCGTCAATTTTGTATGAATACTTCTTTTTGTTAAATTTTGTCAATTTACACATGCACTCATCAACAAACTATGCATGTACCTATTGCTTGGTTTGTTTTTTTCTTTCCTTCTAGGAAATAAACAAGCTTTATTTTACAAAATCAATTATAATACCTGTTAAATAAATTTACAATAAATAAATAAATTCAAAAAGTATTATACCATTTCATTAAATCTAATTCAATTCAACATAAAACATACAAAAATTCGCAAAACAAACAAATATATTTTGTCGTCCGCTTCTACGGAGACAACCTTGCTCATGAGAGGATAAAAAATAATGAAAAAACTACCCTTCCAAAAGAAAAAAAAAACGCATCTGTCAAATTCAATGTTAGACATTGGTGTTCAAACAAAATCGAAGACACGATTTTGTCTAACATTGAATCATAACAAGAAATGGAGAGCCTCCACAAGACATTTCTTGTTAAAGGCTTGGCCACACCGAAGGGTATGCGGTAGCGGTACGTGTAGCGGTAACGATATTTGTATGGAAAAAAGTTCCACATCTGAACGTTGATATGTCAGTTTGGAATTTTTTTCATACAAGTACCGTTACCTCTACCCGTACCGCTACCGCATACCCTCTGGTGTGGCCAAGCCTTAAGACACTTCAACATGACAAAAATTATCTCCTGTGGAGGCGCCCTGTCACGAATCGTGATCCTTCAATTTTGTTGTGCTATTTTTGTAAAAAAAATTTCATTTCGCCTCGCCTTATCTTATTTTCCTGTTTGCACCTTAACAGTTTTTGAACGTACCCTAATTTTACAAAAATCAGTTCAGAGCACATCGATGCTTGTCACTTTGACAGTAGCGTTGACATTTAACAACTGTCACAAGTTGCGGTAGAAAAAATTCTTTCTTCAAGAAAATATTCTTCATTGCTTTTGTTCAAATCGCGAGGAAAAATTTTAATCCATTCTAATCGTGCTTTAAATTAATACAAAACTTATTTATTTCGTGTTAATTAAATTCAGAAATAATATCGCACCAAAAAGTAAAATGTCTGCTGGATTAAAACCTCAGGGAGCTGCCTTCAAAGACAAGAGCAAGCCGGCTGATGTCCGTATGAGCAATATTCAAGCAGCTAAAGGTAATTAATAAATTAAAAACTCCATTTAATTTAATTAAAAGTGTTATTCAATGTATAAATATTGATATGTGATGCAAAATTCATAAGTTTATAATGATTTTGATAGATTTGTGTTCATTTGAAGTTGCATCTGCTGAGGGATCCCGAGGGTGTAAACAAATTCAGTCTAGAATGTTCCCCCGACATGAGTCACCTGATTGATTTTTTTTTTTATTTAATTTTTATTTAAATTTAATTTAAAAGAGTTATTTCCAATTGTTTATTGGTGTTATTATTGGAAAGCAAAGATAATTTTAATTAGAATAAATATTTTGTAAAGTGTCACGGACTTTTTCCCCCAGCCGGTAATTATTGGGTTTTCAGTTTTAAGTACTAAATCCACTATGGATTGTAGAGTCGCCTTAAGGCGCTTGTCACCCTAAGAAAGTAAAAGAGTGTATTTTTCTAAAGGCTCGATTGTCAGGATCAGTGTCCAAAAAAGCACGCCGATACATTTAAGTACCAATTTGCACACCTATTTTATGCAGGTATTTTTTTAAAGATAAAAGGGATTTATTTAGAATAGATATCTTATAAACATATTTTTGTCTAATATGGTGGCTTTAAAGTTTGAACGAATTTCCATTAAGTTTTATATTCCCTGTGGAATTACATATAAGCATTGAACACCACTCTCATACAACATTTAAAAACATTTTCCATCATTTGTAGGAACTTTCATACATTTTTCATACTTATTAAATATTAGCCGATAGAAAGTATCTTCTGTGCGGGGGCCTTAAATCTAAATAAATTATCAAAAACTTAACTTCCCCTAAAAAAATCAATACTTTTTTGAAAACAAAAGACCAACAGAATTCTAAAATAAACCAAACCTGAAAAAACACGAATCTTAGTAAAAAAAAATGCTAGAAAAATATTTATTTATTATTATTAAAAAACACCTTTAAACAGCTCCTTCCACTTTCGTATGCCAAGTTGCCTTCCACTTTCG
Source organism: Episyrphus balteatus (assembly GCF_945859705.1). NCBI lineage: Eukaryota > Metazoa > Arthropoda > Insecta > Diptera > Syrphidae > Episyrphus > Episyrphus balteatus. The sequence goes on from NC_079134.1 coordinate 39,591,776, forward strand.
TGCGTTTCTTACGACAAGGTCTTACTCTACAGCGGCGTTCCTCTTGGTTGGAGTTGAAAAAATTCTGGGCAAGATATGACCTAATGCTATTTTTGAGGTGAAAGCTTTTCCTCGTAAAATCTTGATTTAAAAAAATGAGTTAGCATTAAAAAAAGTAACGGATATAAATGCAATACAATTTCCTTTTTTTTATTTTTCTCCTTCCTCAATAAAATTCCTCGTTGAATGATAAACCTTGGCCATTTTTTTTTACTTGCAATATACAAATGTTTTGCCTTTGGACTTGACCAATTCTGCTCGTTTTGGCATAGGGCTTTTATTTAAACATATTTAGTTTAATAGAATTAATTTTTACCTTTTTTAACAATGCCTCGAGATGCGATCTATAAAATTGTGAAGAAATAATTTCGAAATTAGGTCGTATTTCAATTAAATACAATTCCAAAGCTCATCACTGTTGAGTTTGTGTTTTTATTACAATTGACAATTTTAAAGGTTTTGGTGGGGGCTTCATCTAGTTGAAAAACTATTTTAGACAACTCGTATTCTTTTGCCGCCAAAAAACTTGGTAACATCAGTTTTGGGTGATTTCCTAGAGAAGAAATTAAATTTTTTTTTAGGACCAAAAATAGCGGTACCTGTCATAGAAAAGTTATTTTTGTTTTCAAAAACGGCGTAAACGGTTTTAATTATAATTTGTGTGTGTAGTGTAACACATGAGAGCCTCCTTTTTAAATTAAAAAAAATTTGTACCGTTATTAACGGTACCTGCCATAGAACGTTTTTTTTTTTTTTATTTATGAATTTCTCGTAAACGACAAAATGTTTATACAGAAATAAACGTTATACAGGGTGTCCCAAAAGTAATGGATCACACGAAGTATGCTGATAGGCCAACCTTAGGGCTCTCAGAATTTGGTAACTTGTTAATCTTAAATCTTTACGGTTTTCGATTTAATGCAGTTTTTGTGAAATTACGATAAATCACGACTTTGCAACAGTATTTTGCTTCCTACGCTCATAATTGGTTTTTGTTTTTTACAATTCTTTCACTTAAACATTGCCTAATAATAAGAAATAATTAATTAATCAAAATATTTTTTATTTCATTCGCCATTTTGCTGCAAATGAATTAACAGTTCCATGTTGTATGAAAACACAATTTCTCACTTTTATTTCAGAGCAACACCCTGAAAAAAATTTGTGTAGTGTGACACTGGTTTATTATTTTGAAAACTTGCCGTGTTATTGCAGTTTTCAAAAATGCATAAAAGTTTCCAAAGTTAAAGTTAGAACTAAAGATATAACAATTTAAAAGCAACAAAACAGGGTCTTTCAGAGAAAAATAACAAAGAAAAATAAACAAATTTTCTCGACTGTTGTTTGTTTATTTCTTTTTGAATAAAAGCCTCGATTTTTGGAAAAGTTAGGTCCATTTTCTTCACTCGGAGTTGAACAAAACTTGAGAATTTTTATATTAAAAATTCTCAAGTTATGTTCAACTCCGAGTGAAGAAAATGGACCTTAATTCATTTGTAGCAAAATGGCGAATAAAATAAAAAATATTTAGATTAATTAATTATTTCTTATTATTAGGCAATGTTTAAGTGAAAGAATTGTAAAAAACAATTATGAGCGGAGGAAGCAAAATACTGTTGCAAAGTCGTGATTTATCGAAATTTCACAAAAAATGCATTAAATCGAAAACCGTAAAGATTTGGGATGTATAAAAATATCAAAAAACAACGGGTTGTCGAGTTTTATCGAAATTTCGTTTTTGTATTGAATACAAATTTTTTTAAATGTCATACCAACTTTTTTTTTTAATGTTAAAACATTTTTATAAAAATTTATTTTTTTTTTAAAGGGCTCTAACGATTTTCGATTTTTTTTTTTCTAAAAATTCTTTTTTTATACAAGAAGTTGAATGGCATACTTGGTTTTGTGTAAGAGATCATTTAAAACGGGTTTTAATTAATTATAAAAACAGATTTTATTTTTTGTACACTACTTAGGAAATTCCTTAAAAATATCAAATTTTAAATTTTCTCTAATTTTGTTCAGTAAAAAGCTTTAACATTACAGTTACTTTTACCATAAGAGCAAGTACATACGTGCGACAAAAGTCGTGTATTTTATTTCTTTTAATAGACATTTATTTCATAGCATTTAATGAATATGGCAACAATAAAGAACCTTTCTGATCTCTGTGTAAGAGTGTTATTAACATATTCAGCACGGTTTGCATATTCGTTTTTATCACGACAGGGTTCTATTCCTGTCTGAATTCATTGTGTAGATTTTTTTCACCATTTGAAAGAATTTTCCATGAAACACACATGAAAGAAGTTGTCACGAAACACCTTAAGGGCCATTTTGTTCACTATTGCTCAACTTGTAGCAAACTCCCAAGTTGACAAACTTGAGAGTTGACTATAACTTGAGAGTTAAAACAAAAGTTGAGAATTGATTTTGTTCACTATCGTTTTCTCAAATCTCGAGTTTGTAAAACAAAAGTTGGTCAACTTTCAGTTTAAAAAATATCCCTAGGATATTTGTGACAGCACAAACAAATACTGCCAGTTCAATGTCATTTTAATCGAAGTTTTTTGTAATTTGTTCGTTTTTGTGTTGAAAATGTCAAATTTGTTTTAAAGAAATTCAATCGGTATTTAAATTTATTTGGTTTGTGTACTTTATAAGTAATAACTTATCTAGTTTTGTCCGATTTTACGTACGCCGCCCCGTTTTTCAAAATATTAAAATGCAAAGCAATCCAATTTCAAAAAAATATTAAGGTCCAATTTATTCACACTCCATTAAATTTAAAGTGGCCATTAAAAAAGGGAAATTTTAAAATTTGTATGCGATTTGACAGTTTTATAATTTTTAATGGAGCCTTTAAAAATAATGGAGAGTGAATAAATTGGGCCTAAGTGCGAATTTTATAATTGAAGTTCCTGTAATTGGATAGAAGTGAAAATATTCAAACGTCCCTGCGTCGCGTCCACAGTGATCTAAAGCAGAATTTTTTAACAAGAAAACTAGAAAAATAACTTCTTGCAAACCCATGTCATCAAAAAAAATATTGAATATTTTCGTACACATAATGTTTTTATTTAAATGTTTTAATAAAATGCATAAGAAAAAAAAATGGTTTTAGTTTTTGTTTTGTTCTTGAATTTTGTTTTATGAATTTGTTCTTTAAATTAGCGGGGCAACATTTTGCATTGATTCCTCTAAAAAGAAAAGGTAATGCCAAAATTGTGTTGCTTTGGATTATTATTTTTGTTTTCACAATAAACAAACAAAATTTTGACAGAAAAATAAAAAAAAAAAAAAACATTTTGAAGTAAACTCCCAAGTTTGGTCGGCAAACTTCTACTTTTTCCGGAAGTTGAGAAAACCGAAAGTTGATAAACTCTCGAGTTGAAAATCGAAAGTTAAAAACGTCAACTTCGAGTGAATAAAACCAAATTCAGAAGTTGAAGATAAAAATCCTCAAGTTATGTTCAACTTCTAGTGAACAAAATCACCCTAAAAGACTCGACTCCTTGTTTCTCGTATTGGCCCTATAAGGAGCTCTACTTTTTGCCTGTAACAACGAGTTAGAGTGCACATCCTTGGGTACACTCGTCTACATTCTTCATGAAAACACGTTTTGGTAACCTTGTGGAACCCGCCATTAATGTTCCCTTGGCAGTGTTTCGACTGCTTTTCTACATATTTAGCTTGAGCTGGATCCTCCGAATATACGGTCAGCAAAAGTTGTGGCAGCATCTTGCAAAAATAGTTTGATTTTTATCAACATTTAGCTTCTTTAAATTATCTCTCCAAAAGTTAAAAATTGAAAATTGTTTTTTTTTTTCCAGCTGTTTCCGATGCCATTCGTACAAGTTTGGGTCCTCGTGGTATGGATAAAATGATCCAATCGAGCAATGGAGAAGTATCCATCACCAACGATGGTGCAACCATTCTCAAGCAAATGAATGTTCTCCATCCAGCTGCCAAGATGTTGGTTGAACTTTCACGTGCACAAGATGTCGAAGCTGGAGATGGTACTACCTCAGTTGTAGTCATTGCTGGAGCTCTATTGGAAGCCTGTGAAAAACTTCTCCACAAGGGTATCCATCCAACTGCTATTTCCGAGTCTTTCCAACGTTGTGCCAATAAAGCTATTGAAATCTTGAATGAGATGTCCAAACCAATTGAGTTGACCGATCGTGAGACACTCATTAAGAGTGCATCAACTTCGTTGAACTCGAAAGTTGTATCGCAACAGAGTAGCCTATTGGCTCCCTTGGCTGTTGAGGCAGTCATGAAAGTGACCGAACTCGGCAAGGAAGGAACTGTTGATTTGAAAAATATCAAAGTTATTCGTAGTTTGGGTGGAACCATTGAAGATACCCAATTGGTTGATGGTTTGGTATTCACAATGCGTTCGGCTGGTACCAACGCACCTAAGCGCATTGAAAAGGCAAAGATTGGTCTTATTCAATTCTGTATTTCGCCACCAAAAACAGATGTAAGTTGGGAAATATTTAAATTTCTTGTGTCAAAATAAATAACTTGGATATCTTCTTTTGTAGATGGACCACAGTGTCATTGTTTCCGACTACGCAGCCATGGATCGTGTATTGAAGGAAGAACGTTCATACATTTTGAACATTGTCAAGCAAATCAAGAAGGCTGGTTGCAATGTCCTTCTTGTCCAAAAATCCATCTTGAGGTTTGTATATCTCTTGTCCTTAATTTCATTCCAAAAACTTATAATCTCTTCCATTTTATAGAGATGCCGTTTCTGATCTTGCTCAACATTTCTTGGACAAAATCAAGTGCTTAGTTGTCAAAGATGTAGAACGTGAAGACATTGAGTTCGTTTGCAAGACTTTGAACTGTCGTCCTATTGCTTCCCTCGATCACTTTGTCGCCGAAAATCTTGTTAACGCTGATTTGTGTGAAGAAGTTGCCAGTGGAACCAGTAAATTCGTTAAAATTACCGGAATTCAAAACCCCGGCCGCACTGTTTCCATCATCTGCCGTGGATCTAACAAACTGGTCCTCGAGGAAGCTGCTCGTTCTCTTCATGATGCCCTCTGTGTTGTTCGTTGTTTGGTTAAGCAACGCTCTCAGATCTGTGGTGGTGGAGCCCCTGAAATTGAAATGGCCTTACAATTGGCTGCTTATGCCCAAACAGTTGAAGGTGTCGATGCCTACTGTTTCCGTGCCTATGCTGATGCTCTCGAAGTCATACCTTCTACTTTGGCCGAGAATGCTGGTCTCAATCCAATTGCCACCGTGACCGAATTGAGGAACCGACATGCTCAAGGTGAAAAGAATGCTGGTATTAATGTCCGCAAAGGAGCCATTACCGATATTTTCGCCGAAAATGTTGTCCAGCCTTCGTTAGTCAGTATTTCAGCAATTTCCCTAGCTACAGAGACAGTTAGATCAATCCTCAAGATTGATGATATTGTAAGTTTAGATTTACAGTTTTTATCTTTGAGCAGGATAATTTTATATCTTTTTCATTTCAGGTCAATACAATGAGTTAAATGTTTTTCTTCCTTAAAACTTCACATCATGCGCTGCGCTCTAATGAGCAGTTAATAGCTTCAACTTGACGCATTCACAACGAAATTTATTTTTCGTATTCATTAAAAAAAAAAAAATTTAATGTTTGTTCACTCTCACACACTACTCATATGTATTTTTTTCTTTTAACTAGTTTTTGCATTTTAATTTTAAAAAGAACAAATCATAAAACAAAAATAAAAATAAAAAAACAAATAAAATACTGCTAATCTATTAAAAAAAAAAACAGTTTTATATTTTTTTGTTTGAAGGAAAAGAATTCAAAAACAATCCTCTTCTGATTATTTATGTTTCAGAAATTGGGAAAGGGATTTAACTTAAATGTTGTAGTTCACAATTCTTTAATGAGTCTGGCATAACAGTTAAAATTAAAGTCGAGCAACTATTGAGTTTATCTAATTTTTTATATTTGTGGAGTTTGGGGAAATATGAAAACAAATATTTTGTTTTTACATTCAAGGCTTTCGAATATATATTTACAAGTATTCAGGGGCAAGGCTCCATCAAATAGACAGGACAAGATTTCTATCTTTTTCGAGCTTTTTGGGTAACCACCTCCTTCCAAAACATTCACTCATACGTCAAGAGCTCGGCTAAAGCTCTGTCCCAACTTTTTACAAAACTTAAGGATATTTTGTATTGCCCACTGAACTCTATATTACATTATAGTGTTTTATAGATATCAGTGGTCTGGAACAAAAGCCTTTACCTTTTCGAAATATTTACGTTAGACTTTCGACTGTGACGCCGGATTCTCAGCTAGAGTAAGCTGAAGCTACTGGAAAGTATAACTACTTTTCTTTTAAAACTGTCGTCCTTTGTCAAGCAATTCCTCTTTTTCAACAAGAAATTTGCCTTGATCATTATAAGCCGCCTTCCATTGGCGTTGGAAAATAACTAGTGAGTAGATGGTTTAGTACATTTACCACTAGATGTACTAAATGCCCTTCTGCCTGAGTAGATAGAATTTCGTTGAAAGCGTGTGCCTTTGAAAAAAAGTGCCTTTGAAGTAAAAGTGAAGAGTGCCACCACCAAGGGAATAGGCCTATTAATGAACTTTTGAAGATTCAAGAATTTTAACAGAGTTAATGTTAGGTAAAAGTCCCACCGAGAGCGTTGAGATTTGTATACGATTATTTTCACATAATTTGTGTACTTATAGATAGTTACGAAGAAAAAAAAATAAAAAATTATTAAAATTATTTTTATTTTAAGTGGAGTGATTGAATATAATTCAATATAAGTTCAAGTGACCAAAATAAGGCGTTTTAGTAAGAGTACGACAGATCTAACTGATGAGCCCACTGTCGTACCTGGGCGAAACGCTTTGTAAATTTTTGGAGTTGAGGTCACTTATATACAGGGGCGTACACTCCCTTGGGGCAAGCGGAGCGGTGCCCCGGGGCCCCCGACCGACCCCAGGGCCCCCACTGGAGACAATGCAGAGAAGGAAACTGTTAGCACGAAGTAACCAGGGAGACAAATTATGTCATTCAGTGTAATGTATAGTGCATTGGTAGCCACACAATATATGCATATTGATTTTAAAAAACGTTACCCCAGAGCCCCCAAAAAAATAAACTGCTTTTTTAAAAGAAAAATTATAATTTTATCTTAGGGCCCCAAAAAATATTACTTGAAAAATCTTTGCCACCACAAATAATACATTGGGCCCCAAAAAAGCAAAAAAATATTATTTGGGGATCCTCAAAAGTGGTTCAAAGCAATCAAATGGAAAATTTAATATAAATTCAGAGGCCCCAACATAAATACATCAGGGCCCAAAATAAAAACATTACGTTATTGGTGGCATTCCGAATTACTTACTTCAGAACAGAGGCCCCAATACCTATTAACTCTCGGCTCCAAAAAAAAAATATATTTTTTTAAGGGGCCTCTAAGCACTTAATTTTGAGGCTCTAAAAATAATTTTTCAGAGGCCCCAAAATAAAAAAATTATGTCTGATGATGGAAAAAAAAAGTGTATTTATTACTTCAGAACAGAGGCCCCAAGAACTATCAATTCTTATATAAAAAATTTTTATTTTAGGGGTCTCTAAATATTTAATTTTGGGGGCCCCTAGTACAAGTGTTTACTACTTTTATGAGAGGCATTTTAAGTAAGTATAGCAAAGTGCATTACGAACATATTAAAACATTGAAATAAACCTTAAAATAAATTAGCCATACAAAAAAAACGTATGGCGTATACGTAATTTTTTTTGTAACTAAGGGGCCCCCAAATATCAAAGGGGCCCCAAAATTTAGTCTTACCCCGGGGCCCCGGCGACTCAACGTACGCCATTGCTTATATACTTATATACTTATACTTATATTGAATTATAGATAGTTACGATAAGTAATTCTTCGAAAAACTTACAATTAAGTCATTTATGGTAGTATTTTAGCAATTTATAAAAACCAGAAGCTGATGGCACCAAACTGACCTTGGATTTGGAACGAGCTCCATAACCCCAGGTTGGTGCTGTTTCACAGCACAGCATTCAAAAAATGTTTCTTTTTCAGTGCATTTTGGGTCCGGAAGAATAGTTTTGGCTTAGCAACTATATTTTTGTCATGGTGACATCTTTATAAAAAAAAATAATTAACTTTTAACGGTTTTTTAGCGGAAAACCTTTAGATAAACAGAAAAAAGTTGTGAATGGTTTTTGATTGTTGTTTGAATAAAACTAAAATTTTTAAAACCAGTACATTTTTGGTGAAAATGAAGCAGTTTAAAGAAAGCAACATTTAAAAGCATAAAACCCGTTTTAACTCGATAATGAAGCGAAAGCTAAAAAATTACTAAATAGGCTTTTCCACTCAGAATTACCTTAGGAACCCATGGTTTTCGTCTGTGGCGGTAGATGTGGAATACCCTGTATTTTCTATTAGTCAAATAGAGTTCATTCATTAGATGAAGACAGGAGGGAAACCTAGGCTGTTTAATTTAAAAATAATGCTGAAATAGGTAATAATAGCCCTGTTCCTTTGGGAGGTGGCAAAGTACTACTAGTACTTTACTAGCGATTTTCAATGGAACGCACTTTTAACGTATTCAATACAAATCGTATCTACTCGGGAAGAAGAGCTTGAGTAGATGATAGTACTAGATTAACCAAAACATCTACTAGTAGTAAACTACCACCTCCAATGGAACAGGGCTAATAACGACGACTTTATTTAAAAAAGGATATTGTGAATAAGTGGCTGAATGAAAGCATTTATTCATTTTTTGCGGACAATAACCGGCAATCTATCAAGTCCGTAGGAGTAGTCATCATTAAGCTTTCGGATTTTTTTTTATAATAGTTGGTAGAATATTTATTATAGTTGTAAATAAAGTTTGGATCAAAATTAATTTTTTCCTGAAGGACAGAACAGTCCATATCAACAGAAAAAATTTGATGTACAACAACATCGGCAATTTTTCATCAAGTGAAAGACCATAATCGTTTTTGATATGGAGGTAAGTTGTAGTTATCAATACATGGGAGTGTCTTGTTGTGGCTGCCTTGTCGGGCCATTGACGAAGATAAATAGACTAGGAAGCACCCACCGCTGGGAAGCTCTTATCATCGCCACAGCTCACACGCATCCGTGTGGTCAAGGCCAAGCTAGAATGGCAAGAAAAAAAACAACATCTGCAGGGTAGTTCCAAAAAGGTGGTATAAGGTAATTTGATGTGTGAATGAACTATTTGTATTGAGAAAAGTGAAGATCACCGTTGGCATGAATTGAATTTTTGAAGCGAGGTGAGGTTTGGTGGAGGGGCAAGATCCCCCCCTATATCCGGCGAGCTAGCCCGCGCATCGCCAGCATGCCACGGCCCCGTCTACCAGACATTCGGAACCTTCCTATATCTAATCCCATCCATTTCCTGCAATTTCCGCTTCCGTATTCATCCTACCCAACGAATCCCATCCTCAGGTCCCACTCCAGTTGCCCGTTACAGTCTTTTAGAGCAAAACTCAGAAATGTTTGCTGCATTCCTTCGATTATTTTTATATGGATTTTTCGGATAGGGGCCCATACCTTGGAAGCATATAGAAATAAAGCTTTTTACAAGCTTTTTTTAAAAAGTTGTTTAAAATATTTCGTAATAATTATTATAAAGATCTGAATATAGGTACTCTTTAAGCCAGTAGTTAACGAAACCTAAATCAAAGTTTGGTCTATATTACCATAAGTCTGCCTTAAGTCATATAAAAATAAAATGCACGACTGGGTCGCACGAACTTGCTCTTAGAGCTAAAGTTGCTTAAATTTTTAAGACTTTTTATATAGAAATTTGGGAAAAAAATAAAATTCGTTTTTTAAAAAAATAAAATAAAATCTGAAATCAAATTGCCCTCCAAAACAAGAATGCAGTTTTAATTGATATATTAAGATGCATTTTTGGACAAAAAATTTTCAAAATCGTTAGAGCCGTTTTTTAAAAAACTACTTTTTTATAAATAATTTTTTGGAAAAAAAGTTTTAAAATAAAATTGGTATGCCATTTTGTAGAAATCACTAATCAACATCTAAAACCGAAATTTCAAAAAAATTCAATGTCCCGTTTTCGAAATTTTGATTTTTCAAAAAAAAAATTTCAAAATTTTTTTAAAAATCCAAAAATTATTTTTTTGGAAATTTTATTTTTGAATTTTTAAATTATATATAAATTCTTCTTCACAAAAAAATTCGTTGAAATCGTATAAGCACTTTCGGAGATAATGGGATTTGAAAAAACGGTTCTATGGCAGGTACCGTTAATAATGATTTTCAAAATAAAATTTCTTCATTTAAAGATAGACCTTAGCTTAAAACTAACATTTGAATTTTTTAAACAAAATCGTTGGAGCCGTTTTTGAGACATTTCAATTTTACTAGAATCGGTATATGACAAGTACCGTTATTTTTGGTCCAAAAAAATTTATTCCAAAAACCCCTCTGAAGAGTCACCAAATAACGCTACATACCAAGTTTGACATCAATCGGTCCATCCGTTTAGGCTGTAGCTTCGTTTACAGACAGACAGACAGACGGACTCCCGGGACCCACTTTTTTGGCATTCTCTACCATCGTAATGTTATGGAAAAATGTTATCTCAACTTTTTTTTTTTTACGAATGCATAACTTGATATATAGTACCTATATAAGTAAAAATATAAAAGTACAGTGACAACGTTTTGGACTCGAATATTATTTTTTATTATCATCAATAAATGGCTGGTATTGCTAGGGCTCGTATATATGTATGTGTATTAATTTTTCCCAACGGGCTCCTAGTATTTTAAAGTAAAATAATGGAGTCAGAGTTAGGGTTTAATCGATTCGGGGAATAGTGCTGATAGTGATAATTGTGTTAAAATTTTGATTTGACATTATTAAACACAATCTTAGAATAGCAAAATTTGTGTCCGCCGAATTCTCTGAAAAAAAACTTTAACCAAAAATTGGTTGAATATTAGTTTTACCGTAGTTATGAAGAGTAAAAGTTTTGATCTTCATGACAATCAAAAAATTTGATTTCTAATTTAGTTCCAAGATAGTTCGTCAAAAAGTCTTCAATATACCTATAAAACAAAAACGTATTAAAACTTTGTTCAATTTGTCAAACTAAACACTTTTTAATGGTTTGTATAGAAAAAAAAAAATATACAAAATAAAACTTTTTTGATTACATTTCACTCTAAAGACTATTTTCCTTTAAAATCATGTCTTAATGCCATAAGCTTCTGGCATTCGTTCAATAGTGTACTTATGTGCGGCGACATACATAATTGGAACACCTGGAATCTTCCTAACTCGATTCTTTAAATCTTTATCGTTTGTTGCCACAATATAACACTTGTGTTGTGTAACTCTGTTAACAATGCAGTCATCAGCATAATCACCTTTATGCAAACATGGCATTCTTTCGAATCTCGGGTCGGAGATTATTCTCAAAGCAAGTTTATATTTGGCTCCGAGTTTCTCCAATTCAGCTCGAACACAGTCAGAAATGTAAGGTATACATTTGGCATAAAGACAGTCCATCATTCCTTGAATTATGTCCAGCTTATTTTTTATACTAAAGTTTATAAAATTGGTATCGAGAATAATGTGATATGGAGGTCCTAATTGAGTGTTGTATTGGAAGAATAGAGCTGAACTAGTTTGTGGAGCTTCATTTATTTTCAATTTGAGTGGATCTATGGCAACTTTTCGTTTTTTACGTAGTTCTTCTTTGATACGCCTGTCGGTAGGTTTCATTAGACGTGAAAGTTGAGCATTACGTTGTTTTTGGATTTTTTTTGTTTTCTTTTGTTTGCCCTGTAAAATTGAGTATTTGTTTATGTGAATATAATATAAATTTTGTAAAATAATAAAGAAATTACCATTTTTATTTAATTTATTAACAAGTGTGGAAGAAGAAAAAATTCGTAATGAAAACAAAACATTCAAGAGATCTACACACAACACACACGTGCAATTCGGCTGACATTTGGTGATAGATGTCAATTTTTTGACGAACGTTAAGTAGTGAGGACATGAATCTTCCGCAAACGGTTATAGTTAATACACAAACCAACATGGTGGGGATTCTATTAGTGATGTGTAGTTGATAATGTGGATAGTATTTCTGTTGTGTTATCGATTAATTTTATAGAATCGAACACTATCGATGATTGCGAGAAACTGACCAAATGCAAAAACATATATTTATTTTTTCTAAACAATATGTTTACCCAACCAACTTTGTGAATTTTTTTGTTTCAGCTAAGTTCCTCTCTGAAAATATATCTACTAGGCTTAACTCGATCTGCTTACTAGGCTGCAGGGAAAGCAAATGGGTGTAAATATAATAATAAATTTAAGCCAAGATAAAATTTCCATACAAGTTATCGATAATTTGTATGGGACTCATTTTAGCTCGGATAAAATTTTTGCATAATTTGTATGGGAGGCTATAGCAAAAAATTGAAATCTGGAAATTTTGCTATCGGATAAAATAATTATCTCTTTTGGCAAATAGAATTTAAAATATATTTGAAGAAAGAGTAATGGTCAAAACAGACGTGCAGTTTTTTCCCTGCAGCAAAATAAAATAACACGGGCTCTTATGGGAGAAAAATCTGGATGCAGCGCAGAGCTGCATCATGTCTCTATTTCTAAATTCCATGCCAAGTTTCAACAAAAATACAAAATATTTGCTATTTGGCATTACTGATATTGGCAGTTGACACAATCTATCATTCAAAAATTCAAATAACGTTCGTTTTGATTTTTCTTAAAACGAAAGAACAAATTGAATTCATAAAAAAAAAACATAATCATCTTGTTTTCTTTTATAAATTCAATTATTTCTTCCATTTTGACCGCTTATAATCCATTTTTATCGTTTTCTTACAAAATATATAAAAAATATCAAGGTTATCAGTTTTTTTTTGACAGAAATAGGCATCAATAATTTAAAAAGTGATGCATTTTTGACTAAAGCCTGGTACGCTGCTTGCGCTAAATGGATCCCATACAAATTATCGATAACTTGTATGGGAGTTTTATCTCGGCTAAAATTTAGCTCGAACAGCGTATCAGTATTAAAGCAAAAAAAACACATTTTTTAAGAGATTTTACCTGATGGAGGTTTTCCCAAATATCATAAAATCTATAAGTTTTCTGGCAAACTTCCCGACAAACAATTTTGGTTCTATAAAGCTATACAGATGCAATTGTTGCTTCTGTAAAGCATTATAGAAGCAAAATTGTTTGTAGGGTTGTGAACAACATTTTTGTTCATAATTGCTTTAATAATTTTATAAAACACTATGTTTATAACATCGAAGAAAATCGGCCCAAAGTCAAAAATTATCATGGGTACGAAAAAAATAATTCCATTTAAAAATTAATATCTGAGCAATAAAAAAAGATACTAACATTTCTTTAAGATAGGTACAAAGAATAGCATTTCTCACTTCTAAAAATCAAGACAATAATGAAGTTTTTATCATAAGTATTAACGGAGTTAATAACATTAACATGAGTAAAGGCATACCAAAGTAAGCGTTTTCTTAAATCATCGCTAAAGGGTATCAACTTTGTAGGTAGAGAGTTACTGTAAAACAATTTTTTTCTTAGAATATAGGTACCCAAGAATCATCCCTCAAAATCTTCTTATCTCATCCCAGGACACCCTGTATATAAAATAGTCAAAAATAACTATTTTGAACTTTTTAAAATAGTTATCCCGATTTTAACTATGAAAATAGTTTTTTTTTTCTCTATGTGTGGTTTTTGGGTTGGCAACCACTTAGAGCAGGCTTGTCAAACTCAATGGCATTCACGGGCCAAAATAGCAGGATCTAAATTTCTATGGGCCGCAAAAAAAAAAGAAATCATTAGAATTTTTATGAAACAGACAGTGGCGTACGTTGAGTCGCCGGGGCCCTGGGGTAAGACTAATTTTGGGGCCCCTTTGATATTTGGGGGCCCCTTAGTTACAAAAAAAAATTACGTATACGCCATACGTTTTTTTTTTGTATGGCTTATTTATTTTTAGGTTTATTTTAATGTTTTAATATGTTCGTTATGCACTTTGCTATACTTACTTAAAATGTCTCTCATAAAAGTAGTAAACACTTGTACTAGGGGCCCCCAAAATTAAATATTTAGAGACCCCTAAAATAAATTTTTTTTAAGCTTAGAATTGATAGTTCTTGGGGCCTCTGTTCTGAAGTAATAAATACATATTTTATTTTCCATCATCAGACATAATTTTTTTTATTTTGGGGCCCGTGAAAAATTATTTTTAGAGCCTCAAAATTAAGTGCTTAGAGGCCCCTAAAATATAATATATTTTTTTTTGGAGCCAAGAATTAATAGGTATTGGGGCCTCTGTTCTGAAGTAATATCCGGAATGCCACCAATACCGTAATGTTTTTATTTTGTGCCCTGATGTATTTATGTTGGGGACCCTGAATTTATATTTACCTTTTCATTTGATTGTTTTGAACCACCTTCTGTACCATCTTCTCTACTTGTTGTACCATCTTCTCTACTTGTTATTACTTTTAAAACAGACCCAAGGTGTAGATCTGTTATTCTGGATTTAACAGGTGACTCATTTCGATTCATAAGTGAAAACTGCTGCTCGCATCGATAAGTGCTTCCAAGCATACAAATGATTTCATATGCCAATTTTCGAGTGTTCTCAAATCTGCTTGGTAAATATTTGTAAAATTCAGGCTGTAGAATTTAAAATATCTTCAGCGCAAACAAAAGCAAGAAAATAAAATAGACGACTTATTTTGTTGAAACAATATTAATGAATAAAAAATTTATTGAAAATATTTTCTGATAAGAAACATAAAAAGTATTAGATTATAAACTAAAAATAGAGTGTGAACGAATACAGTAAACATATTTTAACATATTTCAACACAGGCATCCCAGCTTCATCGAATTTGGATCTTTAAACGGAGCCACACTTTATTTCGATTAGCTCCATTTGCAAATGATTACGTACTGATTCTATATTTATAAACCCGTCTCAAAAAGAGATTAAAAAAGGATGGATTTTTCGGGAAAAAGTAGCGAATTTTTTTCATTGGTGTTCATTTAAGAAAAAAGTAGCGACTGCAAGTCGACTTTAAATCGAATTTTTGGTTGTTTGAAAGTTGACTTAAATCTTTTGTACAAATAAACAAATTCAGAGCTTATTCCCGAAAATTCACTTAGGATGAAACAAATCGTATGGAACTTTTTCACTGCTTTCCCATTGGTCAAACTGCACTCCAATACTAAATAGAGCAAAAAAAAAGGTTGTTTTCAATACAAAAAATGTTTGTTTACCTTTTCACCCATCAAGAACTCATATAAGCTGGAAATTCTCCATTGCGACATAAATCGCAAAAAGTTAAAATCTCTGCAGTGAACATCGTGTTGAAATGGAGAAATTCAAAACAATTTTATTGGATTCCCCGGTTTGTTCGTGTTCATAAGAGACATTTAAATTTTATTTTTTAAACAAAAATTGAATTTAAAAATTGAAAATGCAATTTGTACCTAAATTAAGCTTGGGCCGCACAAATATACGATGTGGGCCGCATGCAGCCCGCGGGCCGCAAGTTTGACATGCCTGACTTAGAGGAACGATATACTGGAGAAATGTACCAAAAAACTAAAGCATGTAGGTTGAGTCAAGACAAGAATTTTCTAAAAAAATTGGCTTAATTTGGAAAATAAAATTATAAAAAATAAACGGTTACACCAAAAATGACTTTCTGCAGAAGACTTTTTCTTGTTTCTAAATAAATCTGCTTAAGTGTTTAATGAACCAGTTTTTGAAAAATTAATTTTCAATGAAAATATATGACTTTTTTGAAAAAAAGTAGTTTTTTTTTTTTTAATTTATCATAAACGACAAGATATTTTTGGATCCAGTTTTCTGTTTTTGTTTAAAAACAAATAAGAGTATTGAATTTTGAAAACAAAATTGGTACTTATGGAATTACATTAAATAAAAAAAAAAAAAAAATTAGTTCGAATTTCTTTTTACGCTTCTTTTTCAAAATTTTGATTTTGAAAATTAATTTTTCAAAACCTAGTCCATTTAACAGTTTATTTAAAAACATATTAAAATAGTTTTTGCTCAAAATAAGATCACTTTGCGCAAAAAAAAAAAAAAAATCAGTTTTAAAAGGAGTTCGCAATTTTCTACAAAGTTTTATCAAAAAAATTACTAACCAACTTATAAGTAGCTAAAACATGTTTTTTTTTTTTTTTACAGAAATTACTTATTATAACAATGCATTATGCATCATTAGAAAATTAGAATGAATTTCGGAAAAAAGTGCTTCATTTACTACAATTTGTTATGTTTGTGGGTAAATTGAGGAATAAACGATTTAGTTATCTGACCGTTTGTGAGTTGGTTTATAAATAATAATAATACAACTATCATCTGAGCATGAAATTCATTTTGAAACAAGGTTGAAATTTTAATTATTTGGACTTTGAAATTTTCCATACTTTTGTGCCAGAAAAAAATAGCGATATCACTTCTATACCCCAAATCTTGAATACGATTCAAATGAATTTAATTAAACTCGTAATTTTGGAACACACCTATCATAGACAAATCTGAAATCTCTAACTGAATTAATAGACATTTTAAGATTTTTTGAAGCTTTATGCTTGACATTGGTGGAGTTTTGTAGATTTTATTACTGTGATTGAAAACTAGCATTCAATTTTATTCACAATTATCTGCAACAGTAAAAAAAATTCAACTTTAAACGCATCCATCTTCTTTGTGATTAAATTCAAACCAGTATAGCCACACCCTTATTTCAATTTCTAAATCAAATTCTAATACAAAACTGATTCTACTACTACAATTTCCCATTTCATTAACAAACACAGAAAAAAAAAAAGAAATCCATTCCGTCTCTGGCCATTATTTGAATTGCCAAACGAATGGAATCTAGTTGATAAGAACCTTCTAAAGCGTTATCTTTACTTCCGTATCATATAGAAGGGTCCTTCCTACAATATACACGCACATATGGTGAGAATGCCCCTTCTTCTCACAGACATGTATTATAGCTTCTAGCTTATAGTAGGTACAGTTTAAAGAAAAGAAAGCAAAAAAAAAAAAAGTTTTTGAAAACAGCAAGAGTCGCTTCCTAGAAAGACCATGCCCCGTTTTCCGTACAAAGGAATTAGAAACCTTTAATCATTTTAACTGCAATGAAAACGTCAAACCCCTACCCCTTATTCGACAGAGACTTTTATATGTTTAGTTGCTGTTCAAAAAAGTTTAAATCACCACCCACCCTCAACCCAACTTCCCATTCCTTTGCTAGATCTGCCCACCTTTTGTTAAACTGACATCAACTATGATAACGGTTCGTTAGACACTAATCAAAGGCACATACAAATACAATGCTTGAGTAAGTAAATTTGTTCCTTTGATGGCGGCATATCAGAGCGGATGTTACAGAAGGACATGTTTTATTTTCTCTATTTTTGCGAGTAAATGTGTTCGCATTTTAAAATAAATAAAAATCTGTTCGCACTTCCGGTGGTGATTTTATTCTTTGTTCTCATTGTCTCAAAATCTGATAGGATGATAATATTAATTTAATTAAAAAACAAATCAAACAAAGGACAGGATATTTGTTTGATTTAAAAAAAGAAAAATCAAGGCTGTTTTTTTTTTTCTATTTTCCGTGTTTGATATCAAGGATCTTGAAAAAAAAAAGATAATAAACAGTAAGATGACTTTGTGTATTTATTTTTCTAGCCTTCATAACCTTGATCAGAAACTTCAAAATCCTTCTTCTACTCCTTCTCTATCTCTTAAGGACATTGTCGTCAACTTAATCTCGATTTACACTTTTTCCAATCAAAACACTTGACCCGGTTGGGTATGATTTCAAAAAGAAGAAAATCGTTTTTGTGTCATAATATTCCTGATGGGAAGGCAGCATCCTTATTGTAAAAGGGTTAGTCCTTATAGTCCCTCATCCAATATACATAGATATAAAAGTCCGAAAGAAAAATAAGGAATCACAACGCAATATGAAGTTCTCGAAATTCAAAATGGTGTGAATCGGATATTTTTCTTTGGAATCGGATTTTTTTTTTATTCTGTTAAGGATGATAAATGCGACTTTAGAAAAGGAGACGAATAAGAAGAAGACAAATCTCGGTCATTGGTGGAGTTCTTTTTTTATATTTTTTCTTTATACAAAAAAATAGGGGCTTGAGCTTGATGTTGTGTAAATAAATATAAATCTGCTATCTGCCCCCAAGCCTATACCTTATATTATTGGAAAGGGGATACGGTTCTTCATTTTAATCTGGATATCTATTTACTTGAAGTTTATTCGTTTGGGTTTTGTATAGGTTGGTTCATTTGGTTTTTTTTTTCTTTCTTTTTGAAGGGATGAACAAATTCTTATTCTAAGGGCTATTTGAAGTGGGTGCTAATCATTTTCACATTTTAAGGGTAATTGATTATTTGCTGCAAGGCTAAATAAGGGTCTAGATCTAATGTAAGTGGAGAATAGGGCGGTGGACTTTTTAAAATGTTGATGGTAAACAGTCTAAAGTAAATAAAATTAGAGATTGATTGCGATTAGCCAGTATATTTTGAATTTTTTTTTTGGGATTTTCAATAATCTAAATGGGGTGTTTTTTTTTTTTTTGAACGAGCTTTGAAGGTATCTTATATAACACACAGTGTGTTAGACACTATTTTATACGATAGAATTACGAAAAGTTATCAAGAATCTCGAACATAAAGAAAATTGTTTAGGTTCCTAGTGCATTTATTAAAAAATTGATCTTTTAGTTTAGGTTTCGCTATAAAATGATATTTAAAAGAGTATTTTATAATTTTTCGAATAGTATCAATATTTATATTCTCTGTACATTCCCCTTGTTAGATTATGTATCCACGAAATAGTTTTTGTATCCCTGTGTTATCTTTAAATAAAATAAAAACGATTATTATATGTAATGAGTTTTCGATAACTTTGGCCAAAAGAAAAACTTCCATTTAAATTACAATTTTTCACTTTAAGTAAAAGGCTTGATGCTTTGTTTTAAGGTTATGCCGTTTTCTATCTTTTAAACCTTTAACATAAAGTGTTCAAAATTTTAAAGCGGATATTTTTTTGCTCACATACTTCTTCCTATCATTGAAATAAATTGATTTGAAAAATTGAGAAATGATGAAGTTCTTAAATACTATAGCATGTATGTTTTATTAAAATAAAAAATAAAATGGAAAATGCCTGACCCACGTATCTACACTACACGGCAAATTTTGTTCAGTTCTTAAAATAAATAGACATTTTTCTCAAAATTAAAAACATGAATTGAACAAAGGGCAATTATGTTATGTTTAAAGCATATTGATCGACTTATTTCTACACTTAGACCTTTGCATCTATTCTATCTGTTAGTTATAAAGCGATCTTTAACAAAAAAAAAATCTTTTAAAAAAATGTAGTAACGAGGTTCAAGCAGAAACGGGACGATATCCTGACTAAACCCCTGGTCCTAGAAAGATGGTTTATACCTTTTTGAGAACGGTGTTAAATGTAGACAAGAATCTCATCAAATATTTTTACTTTCAGGCTATGTTTAAAAAAATGAACTATTTCAAAAGAGAAAAATATTTAACTCTTGTGGGGCGAAATAAAAAACTACAAAAATAAGGGAATTTTTTTCTATTAATTTGAAATAATTTTTTCACTTAGGAAATTGATTCTCAAAAACCCTTAAAAAACGAACGCCCTAATGTTGATATATATGTAACGAAATTAGTACAAAAAATATATTAGACCGAGAGCCCACAGCAAATTTTGGGGAGTGGAGGTATACCTAACCAAAATGTGAGTATGCAGTTTGATAGCCTTATGCGTTCTAATAACGAAATCGAAAGTCTGGCAGCTTTTAATCGCGGCTTTATATGGTTTTCGATGGGTTAAAAAACGTGAATTTTCCAATTAATGTGAGTAGGCTATTGTAAGCAAAAATTCACATTCTGATAATAATAAATGATGCTCTGTCATTTCCCCTAAGCCTCAATACTTCAATCTCGGTGATACGACAAATAGTAATCAAGATATAAGCTTTTTTAACTAACCATATCAGCTCTCTTCTTGGAGAGCTTTGAACTCGAAATAACAAACAAAAAATATTAAACAGAAAAGTCTCCAAAACAAAGCCGCTTAAAAATCTTATATCTTGAGTTCTATTAATCGCATCACCAAGATTGATGTCTTCAGGCTTTAGGGGAAATGACAGAGCATCAGTTGCTGTATAAAGAATGGGCAGGTTCAGAAACGTTAGGCACTAAATATTTAGGTAATTTCTCGGTCTCTGATTGGTCAGCTGTCAAAAAAAAATCTTTCCAATTTAGGTAATTTTATTGGAAAGCTAACTGGAAAGTTAGGCAAGAAAATTTTCCCTAAAAATTTAGGAAAGTTTTTTTTGTCAAAATGACAGCAGATTGTTTTAAATTAAAGAAATAATTTAGCAAAATTAAATTTATTTGTGTGAAAAACGAGTAAAAAGTGCATTATCGCGTATAATTAATATTATTTATTCATTATAAGTAAAATTTGGTGTATTCCCCATGCGATCGGTAAAATACTTAAGTAAATTTTGAAATTTGACAATAGCATCATATCCAAACTAATTTAGTCAATTTCCTCAAATTTCAGTTCAGAAAATGACGTTGCCTAAATATCTAGTCCCTAATATTTCCTGAACGTGCCCAATTTACTCAAATTTCCGTTCAGAAAAAGACGTTGCCTAAATATTTAGTCCCTAATATTTCCTGAACGTGCCCTATGAAATAGTTTTAAATTTAGCCTACTAGTATGAATAGGAAAACTCACATTTTTCAACCCCCTGAAAACAGACTTTTGAATAAGTTATTAGAACGCATAAGGCTATAAAACTGCATACTCACATTTTGGTTATAACTCCACTCCCAAAATTTGCTGTGGGCTCTTAGACTATATTAAAAGGACAAAAGAGAGTGATTTTTACAGACCTGTGTATTTATTCAAGTTCGGAGGTCAGCTCTTTCGTTTGTGTGAATACAATAAAATAAAATTGTTAAATTTTGTTTATTTTTATTTTTTCTTCAGCAGATTATCAACTGTTGTACAAAACATTTTACCAAAAATAAATTAATGTTTACGCATAGATTTTTTTATTGTTTTGAGTTTATGTTATTTAATTTTTCCTGTGTTCCTGTGATAGTAAAATAATTTTTCTTTATCATTGAAGTTGCAGATCATCTTATTTCCAAAAGCTAGCTATACTTTTGAAAATAATGCGACTTTTCAATCCAGAGCCACGGAGGAATATAAAAAAAAAATATATTTTAACACTATACAAGTATGTACACATGTTTTCAAATATATACAATACACGTATTCAAATCGAGATCTCCATTTACTTTAATCTGTGTTTCTTTTACTATCCTTAAAATAAGGAGCTCTAATTTTAAGTTCGAATGTCAGCTCTTTTGTTTTTAATAACGATTTTGTAAAATATTAATCCAAGATAACTTACGGGAAGAGAAATATGCTCCAAATATTTTTGTTTCCATTTGTTGAGAAATAGAAATAGACCTTATTATTTCACTATTTTTGGGAAGGCTCAGAAGTAGGTGATTCTTTTTAGTCTCTTTATGAATAATTCCGTCATTATAGCCTAACAAAAAATATTTTGTACCCACTAACGATTGGGAGTTTATATACTTTGTGGTAAAACATGATGTTTTAATTTAATTTAATTTTATTGTAGCTATGCGTACATTAATTTTCTAATTAGTTTCATTCCTCGCGAATAGAGGACAAAAACTTCAACAATATAATCGAAAGAATGTCATCATTTTTACGTTTCTATTGATGCTCCCAAACAATGTGTTTTGCAGTAAAATTATATTGTTAACATGACCCATAAGCACTTTGTTAAAACAACTATTAACATCTCAACATCTAGGATTATACGGTACAAAATCAATTCGTTATACTTCCACTCCTTTACCTCCTCCCATATATAAAAAAATTGACAACCCTGCTGCCCCATAATAAATCCAGGCATCAGATGTGACGGCAATTTAAATGATATCATAACATCCACATATTCCTTGTGACTCTTACTCACTCTCCGCAAACAGCTACAATAAACTGATGTCCTTATAAAAGCATAAAACATTCCCGGAATGAAAACAAAGGACATCTAAAAATGCCATAAGGATCTAAAAAGGTGATGACAATAATTTAGATTCACATGTCACCATCTTGCAATGGCATTAGTTTTTATTTATTGAAATGGCTTTGTAAAAACATTCCTTTTGGCAGTGACCGGTAGAGCCGGGGTGGGAGGGGGTTGCCAACGTTCTTGGTTTGGAATAATCCTTTCTGGTCAATCCTTAGAATAAGTCATATTGCTTCTTACACTTTTGTTGAACAAAAAAAAAGAAGATATATTTTCAGTGTTGTGCCTTTCAGTCTATTTGATTGTTGAATATTGAATACTTCCTGATTGATTGAAGTTTGTTTATCAAGGATACCAAATATTCCAAAAGAAAAAATAGAAAAAAAAATGTTTAACTTGTTTTATATTCTCAAAAAAAAAAAAAAAAGGAAATGGCACGCGCCCTCGGCAATAATAACATCCGCTTTGTAAAGATCTTACCACCAGCCAATGCCATAAGGATTTTGTGTTACAAAAAAAAAATCTCTTCACCCCGTTTAACCCTTATTTGGGTGATTTCAATTTCAACCCTTCTAACTTTTACGTAAAGAAAAAACTAGGGTAAGAAAAATAAAAAACGATTTACCCCAACTGCTGTTAGTGTTCTATTGACAGCTTGTACCGTCCTAGCCATTTTTTATGTGGTGGTGTTTACATCGGCTTTTAAATGAAATTTGTGACGTTTATATGCTTAAACGGGATCTAACAAACACGTAATGTTTATAAAAGGGGGAGCCAACATATTTTATTTGGGGTAGAATTTATTTAATTCAAATATTTTATCACTTAAAAAAAGGCCCAAAAAGAGTTGATCGAACAAAATATTATGAGCTAAATTATTGGACTTTTTAACGGTATTATTGAAAAATGAATTAGTCATTTGTTGTTGAAACCAGTCCTGGAGGCAATTTTCTCGGAAAAGATTGAAAGAAAAAACTTAATTTAAAAAAAGAAGTTAATAAACTAATTAAAAATTACTTTTAAACTATTCTTCTTTGTGCAATTTTATGCATAGTTAAGAAGTTTTGTAAAATAAAACTTTATTTACATCCATTTTATGGTAACTAAAGTGGAGAGTATGAAGAAGAAATAAAAAAAATAAGCATCATTTAACAGCATTTTTTTATTGTATTTACTCAAACGAAAGAGCTGACATCCGAACTTGAATAACAACACTCGACTACAAAAATCAATTTTTTTTGTCCTATAATTTTTTTTTAACTATCAAAGATTTAATGTTTCTATATATTACTAAATCAGGTCTCAGAAAAACACATTTGTTTATTATTTCTGAATAATTTATCCGTATTATTGCATTTTTTTGTAAAAAAAACCATTTTTAGTCAAGTAGAATAATCTACTTTGTCATCGTCTTTAAAGAATTTAAACAACATATAAAAACTATCTGCTCCAATAAATGTGTGCATGTGTATAACTGTAAAAGACAACACTATCAGTCACGACACAAACCTGCTTCCACACGACTTGATTCACCGTAAACAGTTTAACTATTGGCAAATGACAAAAAGGGATATAACATCCAACCAACCACCCAATCAATTGGATTTATTTAACTGAAAACGGTATATCCTTTAGCCAAAGTAAAATGACAAAAGCAGACGCACTGCAGTGGACATCTTTTTTAAAGTTGAAAGTTCAATTTTAAACTTTGTACTAGTACATTTATATATTTTTTTTCTATTCGAATAGATTTTCATGGCTTTTGTATATGATCTTTCCCTTTGGCCACAATCGGTCATTTCAGATTTGTTTACTTCTCTCCAAAAGAGGAAAAAGTCCTTTTTATTTTCTAGGATTTTTCCAAATTGATTTTTCATTTGAGTGCTGTGAATGGTTAGATGAAGACTTTCAGGTGAATAACGATTGAAGTGGAATTTTATAGTAAATGAGTTTTTCTATTTCTTATTTTTTTTTTTTTTTTTTTTTGAGACGATAAGGACCTAACGCACCATCCTTGATTCGAGTATGTAAAGGTACATATATAGATTCCTTTGCATTTCCCAATAGCCTTATACCCAATAAACAATTCTTAAGAGGCTACTTTCGATAATCTTAATCTCGTTTTCTATTTCCATTTAGCACTCTGGTCCCCATTTGCTGAAGGGGTCCTTTTTTTTGAGTAACTCCATATGTCATCCCCCGTTCGTCACTTCATTTTTGTGAGTTGTAAAGGAAAGCAACAGAAAAATAAGTAAAAAAAAAAGGTAAATAAATGGTCATTTGAATGGAAAATAGATTACATTACCCTTGGAATTTATTCCATCGTCCCGATGATGGTTTTAAGGAGTATGAACCAGAGAGACGATTCTGCCTTCTGGCGTAGGCATTGTAAGGAGCTTTCTTTGGCGTTTGATATAAGTCCTGAAAGTGTATACCAAAGAATAATAAAAAAGGTCAAACAAATGAATAAGGGAAGCAAATTTTTTTTGTTCGTTTGCTTTCTTTTTGCATAGAAACGTATATTTTGTTGGTCAGCCATTGTTGCACACAAAAGTATGGTAAATAGGATAAATTGAAGAAAAAAAAAAGAGAGGGTTTTTCTTTGCTTTTCATCTTTTTACTCTGGATTTATGTATTCAACTGGGTAAAATATTTTTTGTTTGTATATTCAAGTTGCTGAGTAAGAATTAATAGTCTAAGTGGAGGTTTTTTTCTTTATTGTTCGGAAGCTTTGTTTGGTTTTTTGGATTGCCTTTGTGAACATAAATGGATATGGTGAACTGTCTTTTAAAATTTGATTTTTTTTAAAGATTGCAAATGGGAAGTTTAAGTCGGTATATATACAGGAATTCAACAAATTTTGTTTATTTAGAGGAAAAAGAAAATCACAAAAAAAAATTTACACAATTCACCTGAATCTATAGTAGGTACCTACGTATGTTCCAAAATCCAAAACATCACTATTTTTACCATCGTAATGCAGTTTTTTTTCCGTACAAATGCAAATTTCAATATAAAAATTTCAATATAAAAATGGACTACCTATATCGTCGGTGAAACCAGAAAAGTGTGTAACTCCAAATTTTCTGAAAATTAGATTTGAATGCCATCTGTTAGACAAACCTAATAACTACCGTCCCTTAAACTCAGAATCCCCTTAAAGTTCATAGTTTTTATTTTATTAGCATATTAGAAAATGAAAACTCATACAAATGCCTTCAAAACGATTTTGTTTGTTTGCTCTCCTATAAAATTTGCTTAAATGGAGTTACACACTTTTCTGGTTTCACCGACGATATGACTATTGAAAAATTGGCCCTGTGTAATAGAAATAACTTGGTAGCTTATGGTATATTTAGCAAGATTTTGTTTAAGGCCCCTATTACAGTTGTCAAATATCAATTGATAGATAAACGATAAATTTATCAATTGATAGACATTTTGGTATTCACTTGTCAATTGATAGTTTTTTGTCTATTATTAACATTGATTAAAATACAATTGTGAATAGACGCTATTTTTGTTTTGACAAAGCAAATTCGAGCGCTTTTTTAGAAAGTCGGAAATTCAATAAAAATTTAAAGACAGTGACTAGCGGAGCGGACAAAGAGTTGAAATTTAAAACCACTCACATAAATCTTCTCGTAAGTCCAATGGATTTGAAGCATTCCGTATTTTTCTTGTTATAATGGCTCCCTCAAATCGAATTTCTTCATCATTTTGGCTCTCTCCAAAAAAACATTTCTATCGACGACATTATTCACCGGGAGTTGAAAATAAACTTTTTTTCGTTGCAATACAATTTCTTTCACAAAACTCATTTTATTTGGATGAAAATGGCCAACAACGACTTTTTTTAGTAAAAAACAAAATGATGAGAAAAATCTATCGGGAAGAAATTTGAGGGAAAATTTTAAACATTGCAAAATTTTTGACATCCATAATATCGAGTTTATCAAAAGAACTATTCATAATAGATCTCAAATTTATAGCAAAGACACAGTTTATCAAAAATTTTGGTACACAGAGAAAAATAGACCACATAAAATAGAACAAAAACAATAAGATTTCTCTAAGCCTTTTATATAAACAATAATCTAAGATTTATTTGTGTACTTGGGTGATTCCAACAAAATAAAAAAATAGCTAAGTTACACTTTTGTAATTATACTTCCAAAATCCATTTTATTGAGCTCAAACTTCAGTCCCAAGACATGTTCTTGTTTATACTGCGTACAGTGAGTAGACTTCTTAGTGCACATTCAATTTATCAACTATCATTTACAATAAGTAAATCTTAAAAATCATCTTTAGATTACGATACCGTTTAGTACCTATCAAAAGTAGATCGATTTTTGTGGAACCACCCATTACCGAATTCAAAACAAAATTGAGCTATTAAAACGAAGTACATACATCTGTTTTTCTTACAATTTACAACCGAAATTAATAATTGTTACCATCAATTTCGAAACAAAATTAAATCATTCAAAAAAATTTTAAAATCTGTAGAGTCGCTTAAAATAACACCTGAAAGAAAAAATAATATCGGAGGTACCAAAGTAAGTACGACCTTAATTCCAGGAATAAATATTTGAATGAAAATATATGCAGCCATTTTTGGGAGAAGTATGTACATATCGATACCTTCCCGTAAGAATGTATTAAACGACATTTTTTTTCGAAAATGACTTCTTGATGTGGAAATATACCTACTATTAGTTAAGCGCCATGTTTTGGTACCATTTGGGTTCTATCATGTATGCAAATGAAACTAGACAGAAAATAAAATTGTGCAACTCATACATTTCCTCACTAAAATAATTTTGTTTCTTGCATTTCCTGAACAATTTTAGAAATGTCGCTTAATACATTCTCATTTTCAGGAAATGTTTACTTTTTTTTTAAGTTGTAATTTAGGAAACAAATATACAAATGGAATATCAACCGATAAAATCTATTTTAAAACGACCGAATATTGTCTAAACAAAGACCAGTTATGCCACTTTGGATCCTACGTTCTAATAGTCTTTTATGTGTGTTGTTATCTAATTGATTTTAGTATTGAAATTTATAATCCAATCTAAATATATAACACAAAACACAAGCTACTCACTCTAATGAAAAAAAAAATATTCAAGTTTGTATGTCAGCTCTTTTGTTTAAATCAGTCTAAAAGAGAGATCCAATAGCTCTGATTTTTGCTGAGTTTTTGATGTATGAATATTATGAAGTTTGCGGCATCAAATTCAACATTTCCAAAATTCAAAAAAACAACAACATAATCTTAAAACTGTGCCAGTTTATTTTTTATCATACGAGGATTAAAATCCTACTAGATACTAGATTTTTTTTTTTATAGGTTTGTATTTTATTTTGGGCTTTATTATCTTTATTTTTTGATGAAATTATTGAAATACTACTTCATCTTTTTTGTTAAACGGTTTCTTTCCAGCTTTTTAAGTTTTTTTTTTTTTGTTGACTAAAATGTAGCAAACACGGGTGCGCGCCGACAACAAAGTTAATTAGTTTCTTGTTTTCTTTATTTTGGTGCGTGAATATATTCCTTTCTTTGTTCAATGTCGATATTTGGAAAATTGTACTGCGAATAGCCACAGTCATGGTGTCCAACTGTATTACGGTTTTTAAAAAATTGGTATTCAAATACTTACGATTTGTTTTCAACCAGTTACTATAAATTGTCAAGATATAAATTTTCCTGCGATTTTTTGATTTTCTTTTTCCGATGGACGACTAAAAATATGTATTCAGGATTAATTCAATAACATAATTTAGGAGTTTCACTCAGTGAATTCGAAAAGGCCAAAGTCAAAGAAAATAACTTAAAAAATAATTTCAATTATCGTGAAAAAAAAAATTATTTCTTTAGTGACTTTGAAAAGAAAAAAAAAATTAAAGCTGGATTCCAGAAATGATGAATGAAAAATTTCAATTTTACTAGTTCAAAAACTTTTCGAAATCACATCTGGGCTAGGTTTAAAATATTAGTAATTTGTCAAATGCGTTTAAATAATATTGATATGTTTTTTAAGATATGAGTTTTTAAAGGGTGTTTCATTTTTCTAGCCAGAAAACCCATATAGTTTATGAAACTTAGAAAAATCTGCACCAGTTAAAATCAGAGGCTTTAGTCCTGCTAAAAGTAAAGTTTTATTTAAAGTGCAGCTCCTAAGGATTCAATTAAGTCTCATGTGGCAGTCCAGTATGAGGTTATGTTATTAGACTCTTTAGGAATATTTATTATCCAAAAAGGCGATCTAATGTCACATTGGATTCGATTTCTAACCAGCTTGATGTCTAAATTAATGTTTATTAATTGCTTTGAATGATAACGGAAGAAAGTAAAGCACATATACATACATTGATAAACTTTTCGACCTTTTATAAAAATGAAAGAATCAATAAAAACTTCATTAAAAATTGTTATTTTATACTTTTCTAATTTTATTTTAAAACAATTAAATTCTTTTTTTCTTTATTATATATACTCACATTGATACACAAACGTCAATCTGTAATATTTGTCAATTTTACAGTTTGATTGACAGTTTTCCTGTTTGTTTTATTTTTTAAATGTACATCCTTAAAAACTAAGTTTACATAATATTTACTTACAATTTTCTTTACAATACTCAAACTGGTATAACATTTTAAGCTTATTTATTTATTTATTTATTTATAATCATTCTTCTACTAATAAATTCGATAAATATTATTTTTTTTTTTTAATTTTCGTATTAATTTATAATTATTATTTGTAATTTATTTATTTGGTAAAAATGGACATATCTTTAAAGTTAATTTTACGTTTTTTTTCTATTTTACTATTTTACAGTGTAAAACTATTAATGATATGGACTCACAATGGAATGTTTAAAAGTACGGCTACTTAGTTAACACATTTACAACAATTAAAAGGATATTTTTTGTTTAAATACATAGTTTCGGCCTTAACTCCAAATGTGTAAAGGAGCTAGGCTGATAAGTTTATCTTTGTACATAGAATGATTTGGGCCTGAGTTGGGCGCCAGACGAAAAAACAAACTCACAACAAATAAGAACATCGAACTATTCGAGGAAACTTTCACTACCTGATGTCATAAAATCGAATCCGACTTGATTGGACGATGGATACCAACCATTGATTGACTGTCATTCATGCTTGATGACCGGCATCTGTTGATAGTGCGGTGAAAGACTACCCATCGAACTACTATCCAAGCCATTCAAAGGAGTTCGACTTAGCGACGACGGAAGACCATACATATTGCCATGACTGCTAACTGGTGTTCCAGTCGGACTATCCATATCTAAAGCAGGATTGATACGCTTTTCTTTTTGTCGCCGATTGCAAAACCACACTCGCACCACCTCCTTTTCCATGCACAAAGAGTCTGCGAGATTGGATATTTCTTCACTAGTAGGTTTGCAGTTGATCATGAAAGCTTTCTCGAGGGCACCACGAACATTAGTTTCTATCGAAGTCCGCTTCTTACGTCGTCGACCCATATTCTCGGGCGTTGTTAGAGGGTTCTGTAAAGCACTTAGTCCAAAGATCCTGCGAAGGAGAAGAAGATGATTAGTAGTTGTAGAATGAAAGTAGTGCGGATTATGCCTGATGTGGCTAACTCACCCTCCAGGTTTTGAAATACTGGTATCTGCATCCTCGAGCCACTTTTGCAGCAGTGGCTTGAGCTTGCACATGTTTTTAAAGCTCAAATTTAGTGCCTCAAAACGGGATATGGTTGTTTGAGAGAAATCATTGCCATAGAGTTTGCCCATTGCTAAACCGACATCACCTTGGGTGAAGCCCAGTTTGATGCGTCTTTGTTTGAAGGTCTTGGCGAATTGTTCGAGTTCCTCAAGATCGGTGGTTTCTTCGGGAGACTGATCAAGCATTCGCGGAGTGTTGACAGAAATCGATAAGGATGATGAGGAACTCATGTGTTTCGAGGTTTGAGGGGCAAAGCTACTCATACCGGGGGTGTTTGGGGTAAGAAGCCCCGAACCCATGTTCAGGCCCGCCGAGTTTGGTGGCGTCGTATGAGAAGTGGTTTGAGTCTTGGACATTGGTGTTGTATGTCGACTAACTGGACTGAGAGATGGACTTCGCAGTGGAGACTTGGGCAAAGGGACTGAGGCATAGTTGCTCATTTTACCCTGGGGCGTTGAATGCTGCTGAGGAAGTTGCTGTTGGTATTGATGCTGACTTTGTTGTTGTTGTTGCTGTCTTTGCAAGGCATGGAACTGTTGTTGGGCGGCCTGAGCCATTGCTTGGAGGGAGTTTTGTAATAGGAACTGTGATGCAGCTGGAGTGTTGAGATTACTCTCAGGTGCAACTGTACGCATCATCTCAATATACCCCTGAATTTGAGCTTGAAAAGCTTGCTGAATATCTTGTGGGTTAAGGGCAGCTGCTAGACCAAATTGGTTCTGAAGCAGCAAAGGCCCAAGGGGGTTCTGAAGAGCCGCCAGTGTTGCTTGGATATTCTGATGGCTATTTGGACTTTGGCAAGGTGGCTGAAGCCCCTGCGGTGGAGGTGGTGGAGGTAGAGAATTTTGAGGAGTAGAAGACCGATGAGTTGTTGGTGAGCGATGAACTGATGGGGAACGTTGATGCACCGATGGAGACCGTTTTGGTGTTCTAAGTCTTTTCGGTGATGGCGAACCTCTCGACTGAGCTAAATTGAGTACACCTTCGACTAATAAATTCTTTTTGCTAAGATTTTTTGGCGATGGTGATCTTTCTCTGTCACTTAACTCATCACAGCTTTCGGCACAACCTGTAAATACAAAAAAAAAAATAAAACATTTTTGAGTCAAAAAAAGGAATAAAAAATAACATAAATATTTTGATTTTTAATTTTCCAATTCACTTGACAGCATTATAGCAAGTAAAATTGTTTGGTCCTGTTGCTCAAGGACTCATGTATATGCCTTTTTATATGATATATTTTCCCTGTTTTACTCAGTGACCATAGAAGGATAATGAAATTTTGCGTTCAACCCCATGGAATAATTTGATTTTGGTCAGGAAAATTGAATGCTCCTGTCAAGGTCCTTGTTGTTGTTAGTGTAATTTATATACATAAACATTTTTTTATTCTTCTTGAAGACCATACCATAACAATGATGGTGAAGAAGTCCATACCAAGAAGCCATCATTGAAGACTTTCTTTTGAGAGTGACCGACCCCAGATGAACGCAAATTTTATTCAATCTTCCAATTGAGTGAGTTTTTTTTGAGTTTTTTTTTTGTTGGTTGCCCTTTCTTATGTTGATATAAGAAAGCTTATCATAGTCCTGGCATACGGTTCAAGTCTGGATGAGAAGGGTTCTTTAGAAAGAAGAACTTCTGGTGGAATAAGTTGTGATAGTGAAGACAGAGTATAGGTACCTAACAAATTTTCAACTAAACATTTATACACTGGGTCAAAGTTAAGGGTATGTAATTTTTTTTTTAATATTAATGGGTTGATAGGTTTTGTTGGACTTTAAAGGTTCGAAGACTGATAAAAAGAAAACTGATGGATGGTTGCAAAGCAAAGGCTGTAATTTATAAAATTGGTTTTAGATAGCCAATGTAAAATAAATTTTGGGGCTCTTGTGGCATGATAAAAAAGAAATTATTTGTAATGGTTAGAATATGGGTTAGGTATGATTTTTTTTTTTAAATTCAACCTTAAAGTATTAGTTGAAAATGGAATCTTGTTTTAATTATTCGTACAAGAAAAAAAATTATTTAGACTGGAGAACAGTTTAAAAATATTAACCAAGGAGTGTGAAAAAACGAAACAAAACAACAAGTTTTACAGCTTACAAAATTGAAAAAAAAACGCTTAAATGCTTGCTAAGACTTTATAGAAAAAACTTCTTGGGTGTTTGTAAGCAGAAACTTATATCTTACATCCCTAGAAATGTCTTTTCGGAACTCACACTGAAACTCATAGACTGCAGAAATTTGAATAGGCTATTGAACAGGAGCTGAATGGAAATATCTCTTGACTATTTTAAGCAAAAGTCTGAGACTATGGGGAAAAATAAAACTGCCATATTCTGTCTGCTCTCTAGGTACTAAGTTCCTAATAAAAAGGATTCCATAAGTAGTACCTACAAATCCTAAGTGGTGTACCACTGAAGGTTTAATTATCTCTCCCATCGAACTTTTTTTCTCAGATTGGATCGAAATAAAATTTAGGAAAAAGTGAATGTGAATTGAGAGAAGCGAAGTGCAAAACTATATACATTTTTCAAATGCTGCATTTGTTTTTGGTTGTCATATACATGGATGCAGTACGTAAATGATGTGTCTGCTAACTGGACCTAAAAAAAAAAATATGTGAAACTGGGATATGATTCCTCCTTATAATACTTAAACCAAATTTGGCCCGAGTTTTGGCAAGGAAATAGTGCTATCTTGTAAAGTAAATGATCGAAATGTATGGGCCTTTGCGACTGATATTTAAAACACATCATCTGACTCCCTAACCGCATTTACCTTGTTTCCCTTCCTGAAAACAAATTTTGCCAACGACGAGTTACTAAAGCTGTTAGCAGCCTTTGATTAAAAGATGAATACCGAAAAGTACATTCAGCAGTAGAAGATGTACAAAGGCGACAACCTATTGTAAAATCTAGCAAAGATGGAGCGTTTCTTCTCCAAATGAAAAAGAAACTGGACAAGTAGCGATGTTTTTTTCATAAGTTATTTCGGAAAATGTACAAACAAATTAAAATATCTTGTCGGGGACATACATAAGTGATGAAGAAAGATATATTGAAGTGGAGTCACAGGATAGACTTAATGTAAAACAAAATTCTTTTAGAAAATGCACAGGACTATAGAAAATTATCTCTATGATATTTCTCGGGGTTGATAGTTAATAGTTTAAAAGCTTAAAAGCTGTAGAAATTGTTAAAACAATACAAAAATGCAAAAAAAAAAAAATAACTTTTCCAATGAAAATTTCACATCTTGGATTTTTTTTAAAGAGGAGGTGAAGGTTAAGCAAGATTCAACGCTCCATTTAGCGAACCCACTAGTGACATAAAAATATTAAATATCACCCTAAAATTCATGTTCCACTTCCTAACTCTATACGCTTTTTTTAAATCGCCTTTTTCTAGGCAATACTTTAGTCCAGAGTAATCTACTTAATCTGTCTCTAAGATCATCATTTGATTTCTTAGTTTTCTAAACAAATATTTAATTGGAAAATGTTACTGACACTGAGGGAAATGGCCAGGAAAGTTGTTTGCAAAATTGTAGGTAAGTAGGATAAGACTCGAAACTGTAAGGAAATTAGGAACTATACCAGCCCTTTGAGCAACAATCCCACTGTGAAAATTTCCTTTATTGACTTTTCTTCGCCCACTGTTGAAAAGTTGTAAAAAATTATTCAAACTAAACAATTACTTCTGTTCAGTCAACAACTACAGTATTAACTATCTCAATAAGCTCTAAGTACCCGTGTCAAACTATTAGTTACCGCACCTCTATCATCATGATAACAATTAATCAAATTCCAATTAAAACACAAATATAAATTGCATCAAACAATAAAAATTTCTTTCACCCTTAAAAATGTAAATCAAACAAAAGATTGCGATTGTAACTGATAAATATACAAAAACATGTCACCATTAAAATGCACTCACATTGACAAAAAAAACTCCCTACTTTACATATAAACATGCGTACTAATGCGCATTATTTAAATTCCATTGTTATACCTCAAGGGTACATCCCCTCTTTATATACATATTTTTGAATATCATTGCACCCTTCTTATTCAAATTCCGTAATATTTCTAATGCGCAACCACTGTGACAAAGTATTTGACTTGAAGTTTTTATTGTATGTAGGTAATACAAAAATGTAATTTTAAATGCATATAAAAATGAATATCATCAACCCTTGATTCTTTTGACTTCATTCAGGAAAGGATAAAAAAAAAATACTATGACTCAGGTGAAGGGTGCGTTAAACAAATTTATTTAAATTTCATCGCGCCTTTTTGTTATACGTGTTACATTCTTATCCCTGATGTTCGTGGTTTTATTGGAATTCTTTGAAGCACCCTTAACAGTAGTTCACACTTCAAAAGGGTTGTGATTTTGATTTAAGTGGTTTTTTATTCATTCGGGCATTGTTGAAAAAAAAAATAAAGGTGTTAAAAGGCTTTTAAAAGGGTATTTAGCATATCAGTATTTAAATTACATGGTTTGAGAATTTTACAAGAAGGGAACCCTTTTTTTTTTTATTGAAAACTTGTTGCGTAGTTTAGATGTTTTGTTCATTTTTTGTATATATTGATGTTGAAAACGATATGGCACAATCATGATTGTGTTTATTCAAATATTTTGACAATGAGCTAAAGGGTTGGGGTTTATGGCTTGAGTAGCTGAAACCTTTAATTTGACTATTATGGAATGGGTGTTTAATTGATATGTAAGAAAAGATTGGAGAAAAGGTTAGGTACATGAAATTAAGTGGTTAGCCACACCTTTTTTTATGAAGGGTATATTGAAACTGAATCTTAAAGTGATAATTTGGGATTTGCAAAACAAGTTGAATGAATGCAATTGTGGTAGCGATTTAGCGTTATTTATTCAATTAGAACTCTTCGTTGAGATCGAGTTAATTTTTTTTGTTAAATCCCTTGCAATTTCGAAATAGCTTTGTTGATTTGAGTTGGTTTGATATTATCCTCAAATTATTTACGCTTTATTTGGAGGCGGTTGGTTGGAGATCGAATTGTATTGAACAGTCAATTGAATGCAAATAACATGAACTTTGAACTTGTTAGTCCATTTGCATTTTCTCGGCGCACAGTGGTGCCTTTCATACTTTTTGGAGTAAAAAATCATTATTTGCATATCTCGATGGAAAGTAATGTTTAGAAGGTACACTGAAAGGTATTAGTGTAGATAGTACCTACTAAGTATTTTTTTTTAATTCAAAATGGCGGCGGTTTCAAAATGGTGGCCTGAAGTTTTATCTGGCATGAAATGTACCAAATCGGTAAAAAATACTTAAAAAGTAGTAAAACTTACATACAAGGTTTTTTTTGGTTAACAAGAATTTTTACAACTTTTTATCAAATTTTATAAAAAAAAATTAACTGCTATGGAATTATATTGCTACAAACTATGTTTTAAGGCAAAAAAATAACATGAAGTATTAGAAAAATATAATTTTCAAAAAAATGGTTAGGTATTTATTTTTTCAAAATATACTTTTCAAATAGATTTTTGTAAATTCGAATAGGTTTAAAGTAAAAAAAATCTCTGCAGTCATGTTTTTAAGAATTCACAACTTCAAAATACTTTTATCTTCGAAATGTGATGACATAGATTTTTTTTTTACTTCGAATTAGTTATATCAAAATCTTTTTGAAAATTAGATATAGGTATCTTAGTCCAGTGAAAAACTAAGTATTTAATTTTTTTTCGAACATTGTAGTTTTTTATGTTTTCATATTTTTTAACCTTTGTCTTAAGACATAGTTGGCAACAGTATGTGCCAAAATAGTTAAATTTTTATGTAAACGAATAGAAGGTTTTCAAAATTGTTGCTAATTAACAAATAAAAGTTAATATATTTTTCCTATACAGCCTTCATTGCACTTTTTGTCAGGAAATTGTCATCAAAGTGATTTATGACGCAAAAAAGCGTGAAAATCATAAAACACTACTGTGTGGTGGGGCTCGGTAAGCATTCCCCTGTACTTTATCTTAACGAATTGAAGATTTAACGGAAAAGTTGATTTAAGTCCATAGTACGAAACGAAATTTTCCATACAAAAATAGCATAACGAAATCTTGAACTACAAATTTTGTTTTGTTTCTCGTTTTTCAGTACGCAACAGTGGCGTAGATAGGGGGGGGATCAGGGGGATATATCCCCCCCCATTGGGATCGATAATTGTGCAGTATAAACAGTCATGAATAAATAAGTTGAAGAAGCGCACTTTGAAAAAAAAAACGCTATGGATTTCGAGTTCTTGATTAGCTTAAATGTTATAAATATGGTTTACCAACTTTCGTTGCCATTAAGTCGGGAGCGGTACGATTGATCGCAAACTAAAATCTCTTATAACAAAATCTCGCATTTTTGCAAAAATCACGCAAAGCAAAATTTCGCATTTTTAACATCTCACATAGCAAAATCTCGCATTTTCAAAATCCTGCATATTAAAATCTCGCATTTTAGAAATAATCTCGCAAGTTCATTAAATTCTTTCTATATCAAAATCTCTCATTAAAAGAAGAGCGTAAAGTATCTTAAATTTAAATTGCTTTTTTGGCAGCAAAATGTATAAGCAAAAGATTATAAGAAAAGAGTAGGTCGAATACAACAAATTCACATGCATTAAGTCCTTTTGACTCCAACATTCAACAGTTGACCCTGAACACTATTAAAAAACTGGCATAGGCGTCTGACAGTGCACTAACCTTTTCCTTTTCTATTTATCTCTTCAAAACAAAACGAAAAAACAGAAGAGGGAGGTTCTGGGCTTTCCTAAGCTAGCAATATCATGTAGGTTTATAATCTCGCATTGAATTAATAAATATTTTATTTCAATGCGAGATTATAAATTTCGAGATTTTAATGTTGCGAGATTTTGGTAAACGAGATTTTGAAATTGCGAGATTTCGATAAAAAAGATTTCATAATGCGAGATTTTAAGATGCGAGGTTTTAAGAACAAGATTTTAAAATGCGGTCAATCGTACGCAACCCCATTAAGTCGGTATTTCAAAGAGTGAATTTAGACTTGGTCCAAGCAATGGAGCTCGCTAAAGATTTAAGGGATCAACTAAAAATTAAACGGGCAGAAGACGACTCATTTTCGAAAGTTTTTTGTATATGGGAAAAATTAGCTGAAATCCTTGACATAGGCGTTAAACATAAGAGAATAGTGAAGCGACAAAAGAATCGTTCGAACCCTTCGGTTCAAAGTACAGTAAAGAATATTTTCGTGTTACTGTTTTCAATCTTTTTCTCGATTTCTATGTAATGCGCCTTGGAGAAAAATGTACAAACCATGAAAACACACTAGAAGGGTTTCCGGTTCTTTCTAAGGATTCTTCGTCTGAAATAGACAAAGCAGCTTAAAAAATTTAATGAAACTGTTGAGTTTTACCAAAAACTAGACCACATAAAATAGAACAAAAACAATAAGATTTCCTTATAGTTTTCATCCAAGAAGGAAATATTATTTAAACAATCGGGATTTCCTAACTGTTTTACCGACTTCCAAAAAGGAGGAGTTATTCAATTCGTCTGTACTTTTTTTTGTGTTTTTCACCTCATAACTTTGGACCGAGTGAACCAGTTTTGATAATTCTTTTTGTAGGTATTGAAAAGCTGGTGCCTGTTCAGTACTATTAGAAAACCCATAAAACCCAGTTTTGACAATGGAAGTCGGTTTTGTTTTTTTAATAAAAAAAATACGATCATGTACGGGATCACCTATTCCAACTTACTATAGAAATATTGGTCACAATTTTTGTTCTAGTGCCAAGTTGGAAAAAATATGAAATTTTTACAAAAAATTTTGAAAGAAAAATACTTCCTCTATGAACTCATTGAAAGCGCTCGAAAGCTGCACCGAAAAAAGTTGTCCTGGTATTTATATTTTATTAAAGATATTAGCTACACTGCTGGTTTCTACGTCAACTACCGAAAGAACTTTCTCCAATTTAAAGAGAATAAAAACAATGCAAAGAAGCATTATTAAAACTTAAAAAAAAATTTGCGAACTAGATCTATCCCCCCCCTTAGCAAAAAGCTATCTACGCCACTGGTACGCAACTCTAGGAAAAAATAGGAGAGTTTTCAATCATTTGTCACTTACTCGAGTTTATTTTAGAATGGGGATTATCCAATGTTATTTATATAGGATAAACTACAGTCTGTCTTAGCAGCAGCTTAGACAGTGTCTATGAATATGGCCCAAAGATTTTTTTCATTAGCATTTTCGTTGTCGACTTTGGAGACTTGAAAATTTTTCGGTTCGCTTCAGCTGCGTACTGGGCTTAACGATTGAATTTTTAACTTATGACAGTTCTTCAATGAAGATATAAAACTGAGTCTGATTTTTGCATGCCTTTACCTAGATTCAGTTTCTAACAATACACTTTTAATAAATATAAAAGTCAATTCAGACATTTTGCTCTAGGCTTCAATAAAATATAAAAAAGATCCATTCATTTATTCTTATAACAAAATGTATGTAGTTCAATGCTAACATGCAATTTTTTCATTGTTTCCTTCAAAACTAGGCCACATAGGTACACTCCTTGGAATACTTTACAAAGTACCCAAGTCAAACAATGCACCTTATGCTCAAAAATCTTGACTTCTATTTGAAATCCTTTCATTGAAAGAATTTAACAAATCAAAATATTTCAATACCCTGACATCATATATAAATGCATCTTTGAACAAGAATTCAAAACCCTTATAAAATGTCTATGTATACAAATTTAGCAAACACAAAAAAAAAAAAAAAAAAATCAAACCAAACTATCTCCCCTGGGGTGAATTTCTAACCAATTTGTGTTTGTATCCCTCGTGTGTAGTGTACCAATACCTACCATGAGAAATCGAAAAATCAGGAAACCATTGTTATTAATGTCCTGGATGGCTATGTACACATAAATTGAAAGATAAAAAATGAAAAGTTTAAAAAAAATGCACTTCACTCTCACTCAACCCCTTATGCCAATGCAATAGATTTCTTTCCTTTTTTTTTATAAACTGACATCAAAACGCAAGCCAATCAAAGTTCACCCCTATTTAAAATTACAAACACACATCGCAGTAGTTAAAGGAACATACAAAAACATCTTCCACACTTTTTTGTGTTTTCTATTACCGAATTTTTTTTAAACAGTGTATCCTTTTGCATTCGTAACCCCCATTTAAATGTTTAAACTCATAATAAAAAAAAAAAAAAATTAAAGAAACTCAAAATTAAGGGTTGTTATATGAAAATGGTGGCTGTGTTAAATAATCACCGAACTAAATTAATGAGTTATGCGTGCATTTTTGCATCGTAATCCTGATTTTTGAATTTTTTATATTTTTTTTCTCTCTTCATATCAGATTTATACTTTTCGTGTCCTTGTGTTATAATATCCTTGATGGTACCACAGAGATAGTGGCAGTTACATTGATTTGTTGCGAATTCATATAGAATATTGTTTAAAGGGTGCAATATCAATATCCCTCTGATGAAAGCAGATGTCCTTAATTTATTTTGAAACATTTTTGATTTCAATATTCTAAAAAAATTGATACAAAAAAAAAAACAATAGAATTCGAAACCAGGATTATTTCAAAGGAATGCAATTAGAAAAAAATGTAGGTATCCTTTTCAAAGTCATTTTAAATCGTGAAATCCTTTTTTTGACCAAAAAGAGATAATGATAATATTGGATATCGATAACAATTTATTTCAAATATATAAGAATTCAAGCGGGTGGAATTGAAATTGATCGAACGAGACAGTTTATTATGAACATTTGTTACAATATGGTGGCCATTGCAATGCCAATTGTAGGTATGTATACAATTTCACAAATTTAACCCATATTTTTACAAGAAGGTACGTTATAGAAAATATTTATGATTTTAATTGAAAACTAAATGTGCAATAATTTTGATGGATAATTTGTGTCATTTAATAGAGGTTTTTCCCCTTTTTTTCTGCTACAGAGTAACACATTGCTAAAGCGCATTGCATTTTTGTACCATTTGTTGTCTTCATTAGGAAACAATAATAAATTTACTATTTATTATAAGGCGGGACTATAGTGGAATATTGTTTTTTTTTTTTTCATAGTTACATTGATTTCGAAATGATCAATCAAAATGTAGGCAGTGATGATGTTTTCAATTGAGCTTAATGCATATGGTACAGTTGTCAGTTGTGAAAGAGTGATCCTTACCATTGAAAAAAAAACAACAACAAAATTTAGGTTTTTGTACTACTTCTGAAGCAATCTTAAAATTTGATTTGTGACCATTTTGGGGCGATTTGTATTTGTAAAAAAATATACTTTTCTAAAAGATTTCAAAATTCTAAATTTGAATCCAAAGTAATCGCCACGTTTCGAAGACAAAAACTTATGTTGAAATTCTAATATATGATTCAGTCCAAATTTCATGACTTTTCGTCAAGAAATGTCTCCAAAGGCACCACTGTGCACCGGGCAGAAAAAAGAACCGCTTTTCGCAGACCTAAGGGTGGTGGTCCAATTTTGCGTTTACCATAATTTAACAATTTCAGAATTAAAAACAGTTCAAAATAAAACATAAAAACGCTATTTGTTCGATGATTTGGACTTGGAATCGAAACACTGAAAAAAGGATGGTAATTTAAAAAAAAGTCTTACTGTCATAATTTAAGGGTGGGCTAGTGAAAAAAGTGATGTAATTTGTTGGAATTACCATGGTTATTAAATTGAAAAAAAAGTGTAAAAAAGGACAATTTTTACACTGAAAAAAAAAATTTTGATTTTTAAGAGGTTGGTAATTTGAAAAAAAGTTTTTTTGTCATACATAGTTTTGAACTAAGGGTGGGCTAAAGAACACACCATTTTATATTTGTTGTTACTTTTGAAAAATGTTTGGATAGATTTTGCCAAGCATGTAGCTTTTCTAGGTGCTTATATGACAAACCAAAAAAATAAATGATTTTTACACTTGAAAAAATATTTGTAGTTTGTGGTTTTTAAGGTGAAATGAAACAAATTATCTTAAGCTTCTTAACAGGAATGTTATATGGGCTACATTCAATCAAGTAAAAATTCTAGGTTAGTCAAATGAATAACACCAGTGGATTTACTTTTTCTAAATTATAAATTAAAAAGGTCACTATGGTGTATGCGTACTATTTTTTTTTGTGAGGTGAATGAAAACTAATGTATTCTATAATTTTTAAACAAAGCGTAGGATAGCGAAAATAAAAGTTCATGGGCTTACCTTTGGCAAACAAACTACGGTTCTAACGATTTTTTGACAGGAAAAAAATAACACAGTTTTTTAATTTTCTCATAAGAAAAAAAATTTTTTTTTGTACCTTTTGAAAAAATAGTGGAATAAAGAAAAAAAAAGTTGGGCTATCCTCGGTTAACGTTGGGCAAACGAACCACAGTACAAAACCAACAATTTTTACACTGAATAAAAACAATAATTTTTTTTGTGATTTTTGAGGTGAACAAAAATAATTCCGTTATAATTTTAGAACTAAGGGTGGGCTATCGAAAAAAAATCTTGGGCTAATTTTGGGCAATAGAACCAGGCAAGTTTGAAAAAAATAAGCATTTGGGGGTGCCAACTTTACATAGCAGAAAAATGAAGGGTTTGCAAATAGATGAGAATAAGAGTGTTATAAAAAAAGAGAAAAAAGTCAATTTTAAAGGTGATACTTTTGTATGTGTTTAATCATTAAAATCGATAGTTTCTATTAGAATTTGTTTGAACAATTAACTTTGACTACTTGTATCAGCCGACTCCTTCAACCGATTTTAAAATTTCTTTTGGTATTTGAAGCTTTCTATAATTTCCTAACCCAGTAAATAAATTAGTTTTGGATTTTAAGCACACACAAAATATGCTTAATGCAAAGACTTTTAAAAAGTTGGCCAATTTTTAAAAGTCTTTAACCACACATCCAAGTTTTGATTTTGGTCTGCAATTTTGTAACCAGACTTAGGCTTTTATATTAAGAAACCATGTTAGAGTTTTTTTGAAGAGTTTTTGAATTTTTGATATTTCAAAAAACTCTGCATTCTTGTTCGTTAAAAGTACAATAATAAAATCAGTCATATTTGGATACATCAGCAAAATTACCATTTTGTTTGATTGTGGGTATAAAGAAATACTTTACAAGGATAGGTACCTTGCCTTGTGAAAAAGGCTATATGCATTAAGTCTTACATGCCCACGAGCTGTTTCATGTTAGGTTTATGTAACTTACTTCAGTTTCTTTTCAACCAAAGGTAAACTATTTGAAATATCAATCCAAAACCTACCCTAACACAAAAACAAAAATCTTCTTCAAAACCTCTCCCCACAAAAAAAGGAAGACGAGTTAAAAGTGTGCTCATCACATGTCTTACTACGTTTTCCATTCATCTTAAAGATGAAAAATAAGACACCAAAAAATAATCCCAACCCTTTGTACATATCTATTTTATTACATCATCATCTTCATTATCCTTTCACCGCATCAAAAAAAAAACATACTACTCAAAGACACGAGCGAGACACATCACCATTATGATTACGACTCAAAACGAATGTCGTCTGCGCTAGCATTAGATTGCCCCAAATGAACCACAAAATAGACACGAGATGAGTCCCATTCATATCCTTGATCAGCCCTTTTTTATTTGCGGTAGTCTTGTAGAATTGAAAAAAAAAGGATTACACCTCAGTCATTCGGGGACACACGTCGTCGACTCACGACTGACGGTTAAAAAGTGATCCCAATTTTTTCTATAAAAGAAATAAACCAACAGAACGTGCTACAAATTTTCCAGAGAGCCACAACATTCATGTCTTAATTTATCAATATTTTTTGACAGAAATGCAACGTGTAGTAACAATCAGCAAAAAGGATCTATTTTTTTTTTCTGAATAAATTAAAAAAAAATAAACATGAACTCACCTGATATCGATGGTAACGGTGATGGTGTTTTTGACATTCGATTAATATCTGAAATGAAATACAAAAAAAGGATAACAGGATAAGTTTTGGTAAAAGAAATTTTTAAAGTGAACAAAAATTCTAAGTATTTTGACAAAATAAACATCACGTTCTCAAGAATGCAGCACAGTTGCATAGCACAACCACACCCCTTACCGTTCGTCGTTGATTTTCTCATGAATATTCAAATAGATGAATATAAATTTATATTGATTTTTCTTTCGTCCTTATTTTGGTAATTTTTTGTTTTTATATTTTTTTTTTTGGAATCATCCCAAGCAAATAAAAACACTAACGAAGATATACAAAAATAAAGTGCATAGATACACAACACATACGAATTGCTATGGAGTGTCCTTTTTTGGACATAATACACAAATGGGGACCACAAAACTCTAGAGAAGGAAGGACATTCGGTCGTCGTATATAATTCTGCACAGTGCATATTATACGAGGGGTCATGCAAATGGCACGTCGTAGTCATCGTCGTCGAAGTAGTCTTTAAGTCGTCTTCGGTCCTGATGGCATAAAATATCCATTATAACTTCTCTGCTATATCCCTGAGATAGTTTTCTAGAGTAAAAGGACATTCGGAATTTTTGTTTTTATTTTTTTTTTTTTGCTATAAATAGCTCTATGATGAGAGTTTTACTTTAATGGACTTTGCATACGAACGTTACTTTATAACTTGATGTATGTGTCTCCTTGAGATGACATGTCGAATGTCCTTTTTTCTTTAATGGCAAGGAAACGTCCTTGGACAGAGTCAAAATTAAGTGCAAAATAAAAGATACATTTCTGCTGCATTCAGGATATTGTTTTGCCATTTATTTTTCGTCCTTATCGACAGCTAATAAATAACTGTACTATGGGAGATGGACATTGAACATTATCCTTATTGGATTCGTTTTTGCATGATAAAAAAAAATCACAAAAAAATAACAAAACTTTGGAAAGGTGGACTTTGAGAGGGGGTATAGGATATTTATAGGTCCCATGGGATGGTTCAAAACACAAGGATAATGTCCTGTTTATGGATGAATTCCTTTTGGTCTTATAGCCCCTCTGGAAACTCATATTCACATATCCTCAGAATCAAACAAAACCAAA
The DNA here is from genome assembly GCF_945859705.1 of Episyrphus balteatus. Lineage (NCBI taxonomy): Eukaryota > Metazoa > Arthropoda > Insecta > Diptera > Syrphidae > Episyrphus > Episyrphus balteatus. The sequence goes on from NC_079134.1 coordinate 39,635,949, forward strand.
AAACAAAAAGTTATTTTGGAACAATTTTCGGGTTGTTTGGTGGTCGAAGGAAGAATATCCTTGAATGAAGATATTTCCTTATATGCTAACTTTTCTTTCTTTTTTTTTATATCTATTTGTAGCTTTTGGGGATGATGTTTGCTGTTACGTAAGGCTTAAGTGAATAAATAAGGGTAATCGATGTTTTTTCATCTTTCGTATTTGTTTCATGAGGAAAAAAGGAAAACTTTTTTTTTCTGTTTGTTTGTGTTTAAAGAGTCCTTGTTGGAGAGTATTTTCGTTCAAGTTGCTAAAATTCAAATGTGTCAAAAAATGGGCACATAATATTGTTTTATCCTTAATTATGAATTTTATCCGATTATATTGTTTGAAGAAGTTTTTTTTGCAGGATATTTACTGTTGTCCTTCCTCCTTTTTCTATACCTACCTAAGTTTAAGAAAAACATTTATTCTTCTTTTTAATGTCCTTTTGTACAGTTATTAATGCATTTTTATACTCGTTTTCTTGGTCCTGTGGGAAAAATCGATGATGATAAATGAAACGCTCTCTCTATGGGGGATGCAAAAAAAAGGACGTCTGCATTTTTAGTGTTTTTCAGGTAAGAAAGGTGTGGTATCTCGTATCTTTATATGCATATCATTTGAATATCTCCTGGAGTCTTTGAATTTTAAGGTAAAAAAATCGTATTTTTTTTTATAGAGCACCACAGTGTGGTGCCGATATTGAAAAAAAGGACCAAAATGAGAAAAAATTGTAACATGATATTTGGTATTATCTAGTTTTTTTCGTCTTTTTCATTATTTTATTGTTGTTGTTATCTTTTCTTAGTTTGAACAATGTTTTATAAAAAAAGGACATTTAATTTGTTTCTTTGTTGTTTGGTCTGGATTTCTAGAGAGACATTTATTGCAATCTTTACTACCGTTCTATTTTATTTTTTTTTTTATTGTGGCAGGTGAGTCAAGTTCGAATTTTCAAAGAGAAAAGATATAAAATTACAATGGGAATATAATGGTGATGGTGATGTGCTCTATTTGGTGGAATGATAATGTGCAACGAAAGGATTTTTTGTGCATTGCGTGATACCTTTACCATAGAAAATATATAGGTCGGTGGAAATACAAAGGGAAATGCACGTGGTCGTTTTTATGATGCAGACAATGCAAGGTACTGAAATTGAGGTAGCTACCTATTGCACTATTGTACAGGAATTTTAAAATCTAAAACGAAAAATTTGTGTAAAAGTATTCGGTAAATTCTAATTATTATACTTTTTTGTTAGATGTTCTTTAAATTTCACAACAATTGATAACGGTTTATGTGAATTTCTAGTGTAGCGAGGAATAAAAAAATATATATATTTCCGTAACATGTTACATAATCAGAAATCCTTAATTGGAATAATGCTTTGAAAAACCTCTTAGATTTTGAATATGGCTTTTGAGATTGCATAAGTAGTTTCGCTAAAAAAAATTTGCGTTGACGCAATTCTAAATCAAAAGCAGGTACTCAAAAACAGCGTTTTCAACCTATTAATATTAAAGTTTTTCAAAAACGTGACGTTCCAGTGAAATTTTGACTTCAGATTCGGAATCAGCACACAAAAAATATATAGTTTGGTTCAAACTCTGTTTTCCAAACCGGTTTGATTGAAATAATGAAATATAATCATTTTTTTTATCAAAAAACAAAACCGACTTCCATGGATCAAAACAGGGTTTTATGGTTTTTCTAATAGTTCCCATGGCATGGAAATTAAACCACATTGCAGCCACCAGCTTTCCAATACAAAAAGAATTATAAAAATTGGTTCACACACTCCAAAGTTATGAGGTAACAAAAAAAAAATGCAAACGAATACCTCCTTTTTGGATAAAAGTGAATAAATGCTGAAACGAATATATCAAACAATTATAAAAATAAGTAAGGTATGGTAAATATACTCGTAGTTGCATAGAAATCCTCAAAGCAAAGCTTAAAGACAATATAGTTGCGAAATTAAGTGAGAATTAATTTGTTTTACGAAAAAGTAGGTACTTCAGATACAGTTGCACTGAAATGCTTAAAAACTGTGATTTCTGATTTCGAATAATCGTTAATTTTTAATCTATCAGCTTTCCAAACTATTTTATAATTCTTCCATTGTTTTGCAACTCCCAATCCGGCCCCATCTGGCGACAAACATTTTTCAAAACCACGTTAGTTTTTCTAAAATTCCAAAGTTTTGAAGCAATTCTAAAACCCAATATACAGAACAGATACTAACGTATAGACATATTTTTCGATTTATCTGAATTTTTGCTACGAGTAATTAAGAGTAAAAACACCTGGTTTTTGAAAACAAATTGGCCGTTTTAAAGTAACAGAGAGGACATAAATAAAATCTCGTTATCCCGATTATCTCGTCTATTTTCTTGAAACTTGTCGAGTCTTAAGGGATCTTAAAGCCATAAAGCTGATGTTCTAGAAGTTTCACGAAAAAACTAATAAAACTTAGCCAAATTATTCACAGACAAAGACGGAAGAAGACGCGTACGAGCCCTTAAGACTCATCAAGTTTCAATGAAATACTATACCTATAGATTGTATCTTCAACGAGATAAACTGGATAATTCTCCGTTACTTTGGAAAGGGTGAAAATGTTCTGTTTTCAATAACAAGATAAAACCTTACCTTAAAAACAAGTAGTTAGCTGATCTGTTAACTCCAAAATTGTATTTGAAACTAAGATTATTCTATTTGCCTATCACCCAAAATGAGACATAATGAGTTCAAGCGCCTTATTACTTATACTGTCACTTGAATGCAATATACAAAACTACTGTTCAATTAAATATAACAATATATTCAACCGAAAAGTCCGTATTTCCAATATTTTTTCGAAAAAAAAACTTCTCAGAAACAGTAGTTCTTAAAAATCAAATCAACCAAATCTTTTTTTTTTTCCAAGATTAGGTTGGAAAGGGCTAAAATGATACTTTTTGGTGGAAAAAGATTTTTTTTTTAAAGTGTGTCAAAGTGTCACTTAGCGTAATAGCTAGTACGTTGGAAAATTATGTATTTATTCCTACTGCATTCCGTCCTTTAAGAGCACTTCATTTCGCTTTGAACTAACTTTTCTTGAAACGCAGGTACCTACCTTCTACGGAACAAGATTCATGAGAAACATTTCTTCAAAATCTGAAGTAAATCCCTTTACAAAATGTTAAAGGTCTTGATTTTGATTTTATCGTATTCACCTGATATTCCAATACGAATCAACATTCGTTTTTCATACTTGAATCATAGTTGAAAAACCTTAGTAGAAATATTGCAAAAAACATTCTATGTAAAAGTTCCAATCAAATACAACTTTTCAAAAATATTCCTCAAAAATATTGCTTTCGTTGAACACTATTAAAAAAAACTAGATGTCTTAACATGAAAGGTCGAACTATTACCGGTCTTTTTGAAAAATCTTAAGGTTTAATTGTTAATCCTTAAAAGTAGTTATTATATCTGACATAAAGTATTTTTTTTTTATTAAATATAAATATCAAACCCACATCGATCTCCGGCAGGTAATAGTCCATCATTTGTCGGGCACTCAAGTATCCTTGTGTTCATAGAAATTTCCTCATCTTCTTTAACTCCAGGGCTGTTATTATTAGGACCAGCCCAATGTTGCATTTGCGATAGAACCATCATTTTTGTAAATCACTTTTTTCAAAAACAGTCCAATAGTTATAAATGTATTCACTTCCAAAAAATTCTCAACTATTTTGTATTCTAACACCCACGATCATTACTATTCAAAAAACTTATCAATATTCAAATATTTTTCTAAGTATCACGCACTTTTATATATTTAAATTAATATTTTGCATAAAATATTTTTATTTTATTCTAAAGAATGAAAAATTTGCGTACAAATTAGTGTTAAAAATAAAAAAAATCAAATTTATATCAATCACACCTCGATCCGAACGAATACGAAATGCAACTGAATTGTTCAATTGGAATCGTCCTTGAGAACCGTTTTCTGATTTTTTTTTCTACTTCTTCTTCTTCTTCTTCACTTTATTTCTTGAAAATACATATTTTTAATTTATTTCACTTTATTCGTTGTTTTTCTTCTTCTTATGATGTATTTTTCTATGCCATATTAATATGGTGCCGCACTTTATTCCCATAAGGATATAAAATAAATCCTTATTTATATGTGTGTGTGTGTATGAGTTGAATTTAATAAGAAAATTCCATACACTATATCAGCGAAGAGGTGAAAAGCAATTTTTCTTACAAGACATCTAACACTCGAGTCGAATGAAAATTGAAGCAGAATTTTTTTTTTTAGAAACTATCGGCTTCTGACACAAACACACATACAAACGAATACAGTAAAAATGCAAGCATCCCCACTTTACTCTGAAATAGTTTGGCTAGCAAGAGCATCAGGAGTAAAGTATTTTGCTTGCAACAAAGTCCTTGTACTGTGTGGAAATAATATTCACAAGAAAACAACCCTCTAACAAGTCAGAAGCAGCAGCAGTAGAAATCTAGGAATTGAGTTCCCCTCTTCGATTTGTGTTATTGAAAATGCATTAGAGCTATAGTAGTTCCTATAAGGACTCTGAATCTGAAGTTTCTGCATTTATTATTTTTGTGGAACGTATTCAGAAACATGCACGTGTAGTTGTATGCATTAGCATTTGAATGACAATAGCCAGCATATAAGAGGGGTAGATGGGAGTTAGAGTGCACTCCTGAGGAGAACCCATAAGAACACACGTTAACGAGTTGGACTTTTTATCTGGGTGTGGCTTGAGATTTTTCCAAGTGGATTTTCTACTATAAAAGAATCCTTTTTTTTTTTATTTTTATTTTGTTCTTGAATTTTTATGTCACCCGTTTTAAGTTCTTTCTTGGTCTTCTATGCTCTATGGAATATACACATTGTCATCTTGGTGAATGTCTATGCTCATGTAGGTACTTTGGTGGAATTGAAATAGCTGCCATGAAGAGGGTGGTGGTAGTGATAAGGTGGGGGTGCAGCGAAGGAATAGAGCAGTAAAAGAGAAGACGAGACGAATGACCCTAGCTTGCATAGCTATTGTGGATACATCTATATGCACAGGAGTAGCATCAGCAGCATCAGTACCAGCAGGCGCAAGGATACACAAAGATTTCACGTGTGCATGTATGATTCTATATGTGGGTAGTGGTATGGTGTCGTCGTTGATGATGGTGACAGGACACAGAGGAGGATATTCTTTATGATTATTATTCTATGGTTTGGTATTATTATTTTTACTGTTTGTTGTTGTCCATTTAGCTATGTGTGAAGAAAACAAGTATGATGGTTATTTTTGTTGGTGGTGGGTTCGCACTTGTTATTCCATCATTTTTTTTCCTTCGTAGAATTTTCGAAGGACACTCTTGGTAGTGCAGCTAGTGGAATAATATTTTTTTTTCTATTACAATGCCAAGGATATGTGTTGATGTTGATTTATTTGAATGTTTTAATTATAAAGAAAATATTTGTATTCTAATTAATGAATTCATTTTGTAGGTATGCATGTTAGAAGATTTATTGAAGATGTGTCAAAATTGGGGGAGAAACTTGCAGAAGATTTCGTTTTGTTTTTCAAGACTTTTTTTTTATAGTAGATACACGTGCGAAAATAAACACAATTTTAGGTGCAATCACCAAGTAGAAATTTTAGGACATATTTTCATCAAGAAAAATTTCGGTAGACTATTCTGAGACTGCTGAATAACTTTTTCTTATAACGCATAACTGAAAGTATGCCTTGATAAAGAGCCATTCTTTAATAAGAAACCACACAATCAGATGTAGGTATTTCAGTTTAAAATAGGTAAGTATTCAGCGGATTTAGAAATCGAAAAAGTCTGAATCAAATTCATAACATTGGGAACCATTCTCTCGAAATGAACCATTCTAGAATTATAATACCTACACCATGTATTTAGACGTAGCTTCGCATTAAAAATTCGTTCCTTTAAGAAACTGTTTAGAGGACTCAGGGGCGTACACACCAAACTCAGGGGCCCCCCTCTTTTTCGTGCAGTGTACACAATTTTTAAGTTTCCGTTCACCGCAACCACGAATAAATGAATTTAACAAACCTCCTTTTTTTTTATAATTTTTTACAATAAAATTGACCCACTACATAAGAAGTTAAAAGTTTTCATAAATGTTCCACCTTTTCTTTAAGAAAATTTTGAAATTTGTTTTTCGATGCAAAATGTAAAAAAAAAATATTTTATGATAAATTTTAAGCACTTAATCCTTAATGTATAAAAAATCTATGGTAAAGTATGTGGCCAAATTTTTTAAAAATATGCGCATGTAAAGGGAATTTCAAAATGGTAATAGTTTTTATCTTATTGGCTAGGCGCACGTGGCGCACACATGCGATTTTCAGTCGTTGCTACTGAAAAATCGCAGTCGCAACATAAAATTACCGTGCACACACTTGCGACTAAAAAATCGCGCGACTATTTTTTATTGCAAGAAAAAACATTATGTTTGGTCGAAAAAAAGTTGACCGTTTTTCGACAAAAAAAAATGCATCATCTCAAGATCAAAAGAGCTAGGAGATACTCACTGTTCAAATCTAATGGTCAAATGACCGCAAAGAAAACAATCACGAAATCCGTTCGTAATGGAAAATTTCATACAAATGGTATCTACGATCGGATTTTATGATAAGGTGAATTCATGAAACGGTGTTAGCTCTGGTAAAAGTGGTAAAGTAATAAATGTCTCAAAATTTGGTAAGGGTTTGACAGCTTATTGTTTACCAGATTAGAAATAGAAATAAATTCTCTGCAATGTGTATGTTTGTATCTTATTTTAGGCCCCACGAGTACCATTATTTCACCAAAGCATTATATACTCATTCTATAGTACTGGGTAAATTTCTGAGGGCCTTCTCTTAAATTTTTATGAATTTTATGGAATTGTCCTTTTAAATTTCCCATCGTTTATAAAAAAAAAAGAGCCACTATACAACACTTTCTAGTAATATCCATTATTGTACTTAAAATAATTGTTCCAAGTGTCGCACGTGCGGGCAGGTGAATAATATTCTGTATAATATATCCTTATGTACAGCAAAAAAAAAAAAAATCGCGAAAAATAGAACCGGATCCATTTTTTTAAACTTTGCGATTTTAAAATCGCAAGTCTGTGTGCTCTCATTTAAAATAATGTGTTTCATTTTTTGCGTCTAAAAAATCGAGTGGTTGAAAATCGCATGTGTGCGCATGATTTGGCCTCTTTGCGACTGCTACTTTTTAGTCGTTTTCGGTTTAGTCGCAAGTGTATGCACAACTATACTGGTCCATTTGTTCCATTTTAATTTGCGACAATCGCGTCGCCAAAAAAATGGGACAATTTTCAATTTTTAAATCGCGGCTATTTTTTAGAAGCATGTGTGTTTACCGGCATTGAAATCCGTGTGTTCCATTTTTGCGACTAAATAATCGCGCGACTGAAATCGCATGTGTGCGCCTAGCCTAAGTTATTAGGAAGTTATTGGTACTAAAATGCAAAACAAAAAAAAAACTATTAATTTAATAAATTAATTTTACTGTATTAAGTATCTTAAGTTTTCTCACATTGCAGCCACAAATTAAAAAATTCCATCGGTTAAATGAAAAGGAGAAAAAAAATTTTTGTTTGCTAAATTGCCAGTTATACCAGTTTTAAAGATAAAATAAATATTGGCTTACAATATTCACTCTTAATAAAATTGCATCTAACACATATTGGATATTTTTTGTAGCCCAATTAGATTGCGAATTCAACAGATAGTAAGGTTGCATTGGGCCAACGAGACGCAAAATCTCAATTTTTCTTAAATGGTAGTGTATTAGGAAGAATTATTGTAAAATATGACTTAGATCATGAGAAAAAACCTATGAAATTCTTGAATTTGGGGCTGCAATGTGAAAACACTTTTAAGATAATACAGTAAAATTAAATTATCATAAGCTAATTCCAACAGTCTTTTTATTAATGAAAATGTGATAAACTGCCCTGTAAAGCTTCAGATTTGTTTCTCCTAGAAACAAAAGTATACTTTTCTTATAGTTTTTGATGTGCTGAGTTAGAATCCGAAGTCAAAAAAATTCTATCACGTGAGGATTTTCAGATATTCCCATTAAAGTATCACAAAATCAAGTTTTTTCTTAAATAATCTCAATAAAAACTGCTATATCTCACAAACCAGAGCTGACCGAAATTTTTTGAGTTCGGATTCAAAATCAACACATTATCCATTAGAAAAGTATATTTTTGTCCTAGGGAGAAAGATACCTATATTAATTTTTAGAGATCAGTTTTTTTTTATGATAAGATATGCCAAACCTACTAGACTTACTTAAATTAAGATATCTCGGAGAAGAAAAGAGATATTGAGAAGATTGAAACTGAATTTGAAAGAAAAAAATAACTTCTTTTATAAACAGTAACAATTTTAATTGAAAAATATTACATTATGCCAAAATATTTCTTCGAAAACAGCAAAAAAATGGGTTTTTGAGATTTTCTAACGGGAATATCTAAAAAACGTGAAGTGCTAGATCAATTCTGACTTCGGATTCGGAATCAGCATACAATAATCCTTTAGAAAAGTATAGTTTTATTTAAATGGAGAAGAAGATTTTGTATTTTGCATTTTGTTTCTTTTTTTAATTTTTTTTTTTCTGAAATATTGGCACAATAAACTTTTGGTTTATAATTACATCAAGTCACATACATACACCGACAGGAAATGTTTACCGTTGCTAAAAGTACAATAGAATGTTTGATAAAGGATACATGAAAGTAACAGTAGGTTATAGGTACCTAAATAATAACGGATATTTTCCGTTAAAAAATCCTTAAAAATAATAGCAAATCAAACGAATCCCGTTTCCAATGTGAAAACAAAAAAACAAAAAGAAAATAACATTCATCAAAAAATATAAAATCAAGGGTAAAAAAAAAATATGCACCTTCTACGATCATATTGTACTCAGGGTCATGGCCAACCCTTAAAATCCCAAAAACAAATTATACCTTTAATGTATATTTTCCAATACTTTTTTCCTAAAAAAAAACTGATTTTTCCTCACTCTCAACATCCTTTTTTCTGATATTTTATTGAAAATTTGGACTAAAAACTGCGCATAAAAAAAATGTTTGTCCTGTCAAAAAAAAAAAAAACTAATGCAGAATAAAAGAATCGTTACGCAATATATTTTCGAATCCTTACATCGCAAAAGATACCCTCAATTGATTTTTTTCTTCATAATCTGTTTTTTTTTTTTAAACATATTTTTTCTTAAGATTTTAACGAATTTTCTCACGATTTCCTTCGAATTTTTTGTATTTGCAATTTTTTTTTATAAAGCCTAAGATGATTGAGTTCCTTTTGGGTCGTTTTTTTTTTAGGTAAAAAATACCAAAAAAAAAACAAGAAAAAGAAGAAACATTTTAAATACCTTGTTAATGAGGGATGAAATGCAAAGGATTTATGCCAAGGGGATTTGGGCATTGTAACTCCGTTTGTTTGGTGTCAACATTTTAGGGGTAAAAAACGGATTTTTTGTCAGATTTTTTTTTATAATTTTTTTTTTTTGTAGAAACTTATATTAATTTTCTAAAAAAAAATTGAATTATTGATGGGATGTTTGGATGATGGCGTTGTTCGTATATACATAGTAAGGGTAGATCTTTATCAATATTCAAATGTAGGGCTGTAGGGTTGATTTTGGATTGGATATGTCGATTTAATATTTTGTTTGAAAGAAGCGCTTGTCAAATGGAATTATTTATTTGTGTTTTTTTTTAATAGAATTGAAAAAAATCGAAGGATTTTGAAATTAATCCATGGAAAAACTTTTTTAGCGCCAGATATATAACATCTGCCTTTTTTTCTCTAAGTAACTGGATTTTGTTTCAATTTTTCTCAAGAGTAAGTACATTAAGTTTGTAGTTATAGGATGGTGAGCAAAGGATTTAGGGAGAATTTTTTCGGTTTTTTCTTATTAAAAATAAAAAAAAAATTGTTTTTAAATACATTATATACTAGCTGGGCTGATTTTTACGATCATTGATTTGTTGGAATACCAGAATAAGAAATAATATCACTGGTAAACAAAATTGCACCTTTTTTATTTTTTATGACGTTTATTAACTGTTTTTACTAAACAGCGCTGATTTAAATCCGTCCTCAGTTTTTTTCTTGTAGCTCTATTTTGGGTGATACAGGTGCTTAAACCGTAGCGAAAATCGGTTATTGAGATTTTATAAAGGGAATATTTCAAAATTGCGCGCCGACAGACAAATTCTGATTTTGGGGTCGAGTTAAAAACACTCTAAACAACAAAACAAAACTACTGTCAGCTGGGGAAATGCCTAAAAAGTAGGTACATAGCAAAAAATCGATTATGGAGATTTTATAACGGGAAGATTTCGAAATCGCGAGCTAATAGACAGATTCTAAATCCGGATTTGAGTTCAAAACATCGGAGAACATTCGGAATCGAATCAATTTCGAAAATTTGAGAGTTCTTGAAACTCTGTGACATTCATATATCAAAGAGACCATTCTTCCATTGACTTTCTGGGTCTCTTCTTCTCTTTTAGAAAAAAAAAGAACTCAAAATACCCAAAAAAACACAGAAAATTATGTTTTTAAGCATTTGAAAGCTTATGTATTCCGCATTCAGAGGGTGCAGGAACTGATAAACTTTCATTTATTCTTTATTAGTTGTTTGTTTGTAATTGACTTCAATGGCTTTTTCAGAACTTTTTGGGCAACGACATCTGAACACTCACATTTTGATAAACAAACAAATATTAATACTTTGTTTCTAATTTGACAAAATAATTGCAAAATTTCATATCTTTCCAAGCTATCTTTCCTCCTCAAAAGTCTAAAATAAAAGCCCTAAATAAATTTCAAATTTTCCACATAATTCGCCAAACTCATGTGCCCTAAGGACATGAACTATTCACCATTGAGAATCCCCACAGAGATTCTAGAACAAAAAATACCACAACAAGATTGTCTAAATTCCAAATTATTCACGGTTAACCCTCCTCCGTGAGTGCGAACATTATTTTTTTAAAACTGTAAATTCCATTGATGAAAAGTTCACATAAGCATAACTCCATTACATTGTGTAAATTTAAAACACTTTCGTATAGTCCCCAACATAAAAAAACTCCTTGAAATTTAGTCTCCTGCCGTGCAAATTCACCCCACAATACACCAACCATCTCTGAACCGTCATAAACATCCTTATGGTTCTGACCTTGTTGAACTGGTGCGTGATACTCAAGTGACACGAACACCATAACAGCGGATTATGGCGCTTTAAAAATTCGGAATAGGGTAAATTAGGGCATTATGGCATACCTAAGCACAAACTCAAATAACTTTACTGCGGACTACAATTTTTACTTCAATCATTTTTTTTAATTAAATTTCATAAAAACGTTACATAAATAAATTATTTATGAATAAAAATTCAAGCTTTTTAACAAAAAATAAATTAAATTAAAAATAGTCCAAAAAAAACCATATTGCCCTATGTACGGGCAATATGGCGAACCCCATTTACTTCGGAACCCTTTACTTTTTTTACGTATATTCAGCATTTCTGAAATATAATTGTAAATAAGTTTCATAAAATTAACGTTAAATTGAGGTTATTTTCAAATTTAAAAAAATGCAGAGTTACTTTTAAAATTAGTTTTACATAAAGGCATTATGGCGCAGTCGGGTATAATATAGCGCCATAATGCCCTTATTACATCTGCGCCATATTGCAAAATATACACATATTCACAAAACTCCAAAAACTAAACACAATTCTTACTTCAGTTAAAATATAACAAGTGATATAACCAAACCAAAACTGTACTCTGCGTTTCACTCTTTACAACAAACACGTGCACTGTATACTTACCGAGATACAAACAAACAAAAACAAAGCAATATTATATCGGAACCCAGAACCGGTATATTTTTTTTGTTTTCTTTTTTGTTTGGCACACAAATAATAGCACTGACCTGCGATCGTCACAAGGCTAGTAATCAACGAAGGCCAAAGTTTCTGCATTGGTTTTATTTAAATGCGAATATTGGAAGTATGGTAGTTGAGAGGTGCGCCATAATGCCCGGTGCGCCATAATGCCCGAAGTTACCCTATTTCTTCATCCGTCTTCTTTTTTCTTACAAAGAGGGTGGTGAATCAGTTTGTTGGTCTTAATTTTTGGGGGTGGTTTTTTACAATAAAAAAATAAAACAGAAAAGGAAGGTTAAAAAATCTAAAATCCAATAAAATCACTTTACAAGGAGAAAAGAATAAATCCTTTTAACATGAACTCATCCGATGAAGTGGTTTTGAATTTCTCTTTTTTCGGACTGGGATTCTTTGGTAAAGAAACCCCTTTCAAACATGATGTAAGAATTTAAAGCGCATTAACTTTTGAGGGTTGATGTTGGGTGAGACCATTTTGAAAACTTAATTTTAAAATTGAAAAATGGTGCGGATGATACGTATTCAAATTAGGGTTGGTGGTTTTGCATTTGATTAAAGGCGTGGTATAACTTGTTTCCTTTAAAAAAATCAGGACTTTTTTGGGATCTCATTTTAATGGCCGCATCATTCCATTAATTTGAATAACTAACTTTTACATAATCAGGATCACTGACCACTCCTTGACAATTTCAAATCAAAATAATTAATCAACCCCCAAAAAGTTGAAGTTTATTGAACTTCGATAAAATCAGTTCATATTAGTATCCAGGAGTTACCCTCAATCACTGCCATTGCCATTTTCTTCGTACGAAAACAAACACAGCAGCCAACACAGAGAACATCACAAAAAAAAAGAAAAGAAAAGTCCAAGAATTTTATTCTAACAAATTCAATCAAACATTCAGGACAAGTAGTGCCAGAGTCTATGATTACTTTGGAGATAAATTTGTCGTCCTTTGGAGGACAGAAATTTTTGTTTTCTCTTCGTATTTTCTTACACAAACACACACACTAACAAATAAATTGTGTGCACTTACTGATTACTATTTGTTTGTACATCTACATATATCTTCTTCTTGTATTTTTATTTTTTGAAAGATGGGTGTACTGACAATGAAAAGGGAGTCTCCAAAAAGCCTGCTATTGTCAAAAGAAAGTGGATATCCTTCCGTTTTTGCTTGCATATGTCACTGACATTTAGTTTTTTCTTTTTTTTTATTCTGAATCTTCTATCTCTTCTTGTTTTGTTTGTCTTAATTCAAAACCATTGTAGGTATGAGATAGAATAGTCAAATGACAGACTTTGAATTGAAATTGACCAATGTGCCACTTTTCACCCTCTGACTTGTCCAAAGTAATTTTGTCTACATTACGGAATAGAAGGTATTACCTAAGAAGGAATCTCCACAGAGGGCTGTTTTTGAGATATCTGTGAATGTTTAGTCAAGTTAAATTAATCAAATCAGGCAGACTATAAGGAAATGCAAGCTTGATAGATACGAGTAGGTACATATGTATATTATGGTACTTAAGAAAAAAAACTAGCATCACCTGTTTTTAGACCAATATCAACGGTACCCCATCTTATTTATTGATTTTTCTTTTGTTTTTAGGTATAAACCCTATTCGGGCTTATTAAAAAAAACTAGCATTTTGTTCTAAGGCCAAGTTGGGCCTCTGCCTTGGTACTCGCCATACAGAATAAATAAAGAACTTATTTCAGAAAACAAGAAGGATAAAAACATTCCCCTTAATTCTCGAGTTTTAAAAATTTTCAAAATTTTTATGGACAATCAAGTAAGATGAACATTCGGGGGTACATCACAAAAATTTTCAGATATAAATTTTAGCTCTTTAGAGAATATCAGTGAAAATTCTATAAATTATTTCATAGACACTCTTTGTGATATTTTATAGAAATTTCAGGGGGCTTATTTCAAGAGTTTCGGTTACGTTCATACCTCTTCCAATTTCTTAAAAGATCCCAAAAAAAACAAAACAATTAAGTGACTCTTATTTTTCCTTAGGTACGTTTGGCGGAAAATTTCGCAGCACCACCGCCGCACAATGTCCGCACCATTTTATTTTGAATGACACTTTGAAGACGACTTAAACAATTGTATAGTACGAGAAAAGAATTTTTGATCATGGTGAGGATGTGGTGCGGCGGTGGTGCAGCGAATTTTTACATATTTTTTAATTTTTTCAAAATGAAATGGTGCGGGCGTTTTGCTTTTAATCAAATCCTCAAGTAGCACATTGGTGTATAAATTGGTGTAAATTCATTAATTTTGGTGTAAAATTGAGAAATTTGAATAAAATGGTATAGCTATTTATCAAAAAAGATGAATACGCCGATATTCAATTGTTTTTATAATACACCATTAATGGTGCATAAAATTATTCGATTCTCAAATCAACCGAAACGGTATATTTTGTACACTCTCTTTGGTGTAGGAAGTACACCCTGTGGACATAAAATTCACCAGACTGCCTAAGTATGACACGCCATATTTTTCCATGGCCGCCATTTAAATAATGAAGACAGCGATTAATTATTTTACTATAATAGTACTATATCGACCTTATTATCCCGCATTCTTAGTTTTTTTGGATTCGTTTTTATAATAATAAGAGAACGCTTCTAAAAAAATGTAAAAACAACAAAAAATTATTATTTTTGAAAAACTGATTTTTAAAATCGAAAAAAAAAAAAATCATTAATTCTTTGAAATTTTTGAGGCGCTCGATTTTTAGACGGGGTAGTATCTAAAATCAGTAGACAAAATGTGTTTCGTTCTTAAATTAGGCACTCAAATTCATATTTAATCATTAGTTTCTCATGGCAATATTGTGATGGAGAATAATTTATTTATTTTATAAGAAATAGTGTAAATTTTAATTCATCAAACTATTTAAGATAAAAAAATAAACTTTGGTTCAAATTATAAATCAGAATAATTTAAATGGTGTATTTTATCCATAGATTTATTGTGTATTTTTCAATTTCAAACGAATAATTTTTCACCAAAAACCAGTTTAATTTTTATACCACTAGCTCTTTTATATACCAAAAATCGGTTTAGTTTTTTAACCAGCGGAAAATGGTATATTTTTTTATATTCAAAATGTATATCACGAAAGTACAAAAAATACTCCAAATATTTTGGTGTATTTTAGACTTTTGTGCTACTTGAGTCTTTATGTTTCAAATCATTAAAATTGATATTCTTTTTATTTTTTTTATATTTTAAATCATTAAAATTACTGGTTTTTATGTTGCAAATCATTAAAATTGCTCAAACATTTCTCGCTCTTCCTTAATTTAAAAATTTTTTTTTTAAATTAAAAAAAAAACTTAAAAAATTTAAAAAAAAAAAATTTAAATAAAAATATTAAAAATTTAAAATAATTGAAAATTTAAAAAATTTAAAATTTTAAAATTTTAAATTTAACATTAAATACTTAAAATTTAAAATTATATACAAATTTATTCCTTATATCTATGTTAATATAAACTTTTGTCTAATATTTTGTATAATATTTATTCATGTAATTTATTATTTCAAATTTATTGTAAATCTTTTTGATACATCTTCTCTTTATATAATTTTATTTATTTTACTGAAATGTCATTTCCGGCAGACGGCAGCATTGTCGTGTCCGTATTTCCAATAGAAAAAAAATTGTAATTTATCTAATGAATAAAGGAAGAATCTAATCTAATCTAATCTGGTGCGGGCGTGGTGCGGCGGCGCTGTGGTTTAGAAATTTTTGATTATGGTGCGGACATGGTGCGGCGCAATAAAAATTGTTGATAATGGTGTGGACTTGGTGCGGCTGTGGTGCGACGGTCAAAAAGCCGTGCGGACGTGGTGCAGCGGTGGTTCGACGGAATTCCATTTTTACTAGGGAACTCGATAAATTAGGTGCCAAGAATTGATAACGTTCTATTTTATAGAGGAGTTCAATCTCTCCCCGTTTAGACGGGATTGGCAATTTTCTAAAAAAATACTTAAAATAAAAAATATTTAAAAACAACGGCAACACTAACAGTTATGAATGATTACTTTTAACAAAAGCAAGAATTGTACACTTAATTCTTATTTTTAAATCATTTGTTTTCGAAATAAATGATTTCAAAGTTAACATTTTTTAGGAAAAATAAGTTTAGACAAATACATTGAATACTGTTTTTGTCAAGATTGTGGATATCAATACGGTCGTGGCCTTAAAAGTGAAATCTAATATGCCACAAGTATTGTTTCTTAAATACGTTAATTGAATAAAGATTTCCGTTGTAATTTTCTTATTTCATTCTTTTAAAGCAAATTAAATAAATCAGAAGTCATTTCGTTTTTATTTTGGAAATAAAGACCTATTAGTTGAAAAATTCCTTCGCCTAACAGAAACGCCTCCCGGCTAAGGGCCTGCTGCTAACTATATTAATTAGTATTATTTTAAAATCAAATAAAAGCAACTGGGATTAAGTTTCGCATTCATTTTTGTTTCGGAATTAGATTCTCGACTTGTATGAAAACGAATTCCATATTACTAAAGTGGTTTTTTTTTCCAACTATAATTTAGATATTTTGAAACAGTTTTTCTTGAAACTTCTAGAACTTCAACTTTATCATGAGCCCTTAAGACCCACCAAGTTTCAAGAAAAAATATAGCTTCTTCTACGGGATAAATTGGATAATAAGCGTGAAAATGTTCTAAAAATGCAAATGGAATGGCCGAAATACTCGTAGAACTAAGAAGATTGAAAAAAAAAATTGAGGTCTGTTTAACGAAAAGACATAACCTCTACCCAAACTTCCTTCAATCTTTCAAGTGAACATTTTGCCTAGGTCAACAATTATATATATTTATCAACCATTGGAAATTAAACTTACGTATACCTATATCTTTTGTTTAAATAATATCATTACTCACCTTTAACCAGTTCCGCTCCTCCTCCACCACTGTCTTTAATCGGAACAGTACTAAAATTCATATGATTCACATGGGAATATGTAGTAGCTTCATCTACATGTGCGGCCATATCTCCACAACCATCATCGCCACCGATAAAACCAATTCGACTGTGTTTACTGTCCGGCGAGACCATCATAACAGTAGCTTCGGCATCTTCAACTTCATCTTCATTATCTTCATTGCATTCAATCTTAATATGAACTTCGTCATTTTGTGAATTAAGAAGATCTCGAACTCGTTTACGGCCACCACCACCCGTGCCGCTACCCTTCATTTCCATACGATGTTTTTGCTGTTGGAATTGGTGCTCCCTAATCAGTCGATCTCTCTCATGAAAATGCGAAACGAACATAATTTTCTCGTGTTCAGGGACAACGAGTGGAGGACCTCCACCTCCTCCACTATTTCCACCACCACCATTTGAACCAGCATCATCTCCATCTTCGTCGGCCATTGCCATCGTGCCGAAATGTTCCTGACCACTGTTGGCCCCAGAGGATGATGATGATGATAGGGCTGGAGGTAGCATTGTGGGTGGCAGGCTTGTGGCGGCAAGGACGCCGCCACCGACAGTGGTGGCGTCGTTGGTGTCTGACGTTGTTGTCGCAAAGGTCATTAAGTTTTGTACAGAGCCGGTGGAGGGGGTGACGGTGGGTGGAATTGGTGGGTGGTAATATGGCGTGTGGCGGGAACTGCTGTTTACCATTGCCAACGAGGACGATGAGGACGTGTCCTTGGAATATTGAGTGGCAGGCTGTAGCTGTTGATGGTGGAACATTAGTTCGTTAAATGACGGAATTGTGGAACCCAAGTTCTGTCGCACCGTTGTCGATGGTAATCGGGTGGTGTAGAAAGCTTTACCACCCGCTGACGATGATGACGACGGTGGTGGAAGGGGAGGCGGGGGAGCACTCAGAAGGAGATGTGGCAACGGTGAATTCGGTGGTGTAATTTGTAAATGAGGATGGGGATGGTGGGGATAGTTAACGCTAGACAGGAATTTCGCCTGCTGTTGTTGTTGTTGTTGCTGTTGATGGTGCTGATGAGAAGAAATTAGAAAGGTCGTTGCCGCCGCCTTAAGGGATGCCGAAAGATTTGTTGTTGTTGTTGCTGCAGACGATGAAAACGGTGCTGCTGTCAAAGTTGAGGTTGGAGGTGGGTTTGAGATTTGATTATTGCCGACAATGTGCGTTGCGTAGGGAATTGGCATTGTTTTGGAAATTTGGTGTTGATTTTGTTGTTGTTGTTGTTGTTGTTGATGGTGGTGGTGAAGCTGTAACTGTAGCTGTTGCCGGATGTCAATGGTTTGTTGTGTCTGGAGATCTGCTTCATGTGTAAGTTGGAATTCGGCTTCCGTACTCATTTGATGGTGATTAGATGAAGCAGGATGATTTTGTTGATGATGATGATGATTATGATGGTGATGTTGTTGCTGCTGTTGTTGTTGATGATGATGATGATGATGATGCCTTGTCGATGATGGGAGTAATGAAGTCATTGAGGTGGATGTCAATGGTGTCAGCATTAATGGACACCAAGGATTGATTGGTGGTAGCTTTTGAAGCAATGATGTTGCCTGTTGTTCTTGATGTTCTTCATTTTTCCCTAGAAAAAAAAATGAAAAAAAGGGTGAATTTTAGTTACATTTCTTTCCATCATATTGTGTGGGTTTGGAGAGGGGTTGGAGTTTTTTTCCGCCCGGTATATATATATCAGTGTACCAATAGATTTGGGGGTAGAAAAAAATTTGTATGCATTCAGTAAAAGGGTTTGACAATGATTAGCGTTATGATTCTTTGATGGAAATTTTCAACGCGCACCCGATTGATGACATCGAGCAACGCCTGTCATTTACCCCCTTTTTTTTTCTTAGATGATTGATGATGGAGTGAAAGTGATGATGATTGGTTAAAAGGGTTTTGTATAGATGAATAGATAGTCATTTGTAGTCATTTGTTTTGTATTGTTTAAATGGATTAAGATGACTGAGCACATATTAAAATATGATTTGTTTCAAAAAAAACTTTTGGACAAAGCATACAAAAACTTAAGAATTCTTCCAACACCAGAAGAAAGTAGAGAGATGCCGCCTTCGCAGTGCTGTATTTCACTACTTTACCACAACAAAACCTCTGGTATAAGATTCCCAAGCAATGCTGAACATTTCGGGAAATTCACTCTAAGTTTGAGCAATACACAACTGATTTGTATAATTTTCTTCGAAAAACGTGGGGCAGTACATATGTAAGATTGGAAGTGCACCGGACAATCAAAAATAACGGAAGACATTTAAGAATGTCTCCTAGCATCTTCCAGTACACCGTGCAAAATCTATATGCACCATACAACGGTTAAGGAAACAACAAGAACTGAATATATCAAATGCCGAGTACAGAACAGTGTGGAGTAAACTTAAGTGCACCAATATAATGCTACTTAACTTTATTCTTCTTACAAGAACACACAATTCCAGAATAAACTGTAGTCACCAAACCCGGACTTGTTAATTTCAAGAACATTAGTTGAATTATTGGACAGAATTCACCAATGCCCGAATTAATAAACACCAACAATGGAGAAGCAACAATGTAGCAGAAAAAATCAGAAGAAGTTGCAGCTCAATTTGAGGGTAACTTCACACCGACAACTTCTGCAGAACCAGTCTCCTAGCATCCATCCAATGGACTCTTCTGCCCAATACTGATAAAGCAACATTCAGTTTCACCAATCCTGCCAATGAACAAGATGTTGTTAACATTATAGATGTTTATTGAGCTGAGCATACTAATATATCAATAAGAAACAAACAAGTTGCCGTCGCGTGATTTCCGGGTTTCAAGAAAGTATTTGACAGCCAATAGAAAGAAGTCTGTATCCATAAGCTTGCTTATTTTTTTTTGGCAATAATCAGTTTTTTTCATTTCTCTCCTCCAGGAAGTTTTTTGTGCTGAAGTTGGACATGGATCAAAACTTGGCCTCTTACTCTGTATCACTCTGATGCATAGGCGGATCCAGGGGGGGGGGGGGCACGGGGGCACGTGCCCCCCCCCAGAACTTAAAGTTCATACTTAAAGGAAATCAAACTATAAGAGTTTTAAAAATATATGAATAATAACAGAAAGAACTTGAGTGAAACTCTTGTCTATTTCTGGCTGAAAATGCGAATTTTGTTGATTGTTGCATCCCTTTCCCATGAAAAGCTCCACCTCACAAATAAATAAACGGCTATTTGTTGGGTACACACGAATTTTTTTTTTTTCGATTTAAAAAAAAGTGAATTTTCAAAGTGATTTTGGTGAAAAATTTTGATATGGACATTAGGGTGGGTCAAAAAAATCGAAATTTTTTTTTTTGATTTGGTACTCCGAAAAATCGATTGCTAGACCCCTCTAGAATATACACACCAAATATGAGCTCTTTATATTAATGGGAAGGTCCTCCGCTTTGCAATTTTTCATTTTTACATCAAGCTTCTACTAAAAAAAAATAATTTTTTTATTAATTGACTTTTTAGCAAATTTCTTTTCATATTCTTGTAGGAAATTGAACGCTCTACAAAAAAGGCCTTATAAACTTTTTTCGTTTATCTAACCGTTGAATAGATATTTGAGGTCCAAAAATCGAGAAAATCTTTAGAAATTCGTTTTTTGTTCTTAATTTTGTAACAAATTGAAAAATTATAATGATCAAACGCGCAAGACATATTCTTGTTGGAAATTGATTGCTCCACAAAAAAGGTCTTAATAACTTTTTTCATTAATCTAACCATTCTAAAGATATTCGAGGTCAAAGTTAAAAAAAAATATAAAAACA
Source organism: Episyrphus balteatus (assembly GCF_945859705.1). Taxonomy (NCBI): domain Eukaryota; kingdom Metazoa; phylum Arthropoda; class Insecta; order Diptera; family Syrphidae; genus Episyrphus; species Episyrphus balteatus. Next base: position 39,656,788 of record NC_079134.1, read on the forward strand.
TTTTATATTTTTAAAAAATTTCTAATTCACTGAAACTTCATTATTTTCAAATTAGCAACATATATTCTTGTAGGGGCTTAAACGTTCTACAAAAAATTCCTTGGAATGAAATTGATTGCTTTAACCGTTTAGAAGATATTCGTATCCAAACCAATGCTCACTGATTTCAATAGTTTTCTTATGACCCGTATGCACCCTAATGGACATCGAATGACATTGAATGATATAAAAAATAATTGTATATGCAACTCTATTTCATACAGAGTGGTTAAAAAATTTGCACTTTTTTCGTTGTTTTTTTTTAACATTAGTGTTTTTAAAATAGCGGAACACGTCACAAAATTGCATAAACTATATATTATAGAACTGCTGGATATGTAGAACAAACTTGCATTTCAGAAGTTTGCCCAAGTTTGCACCCCGAAAATAAAGACCCCTTGAAAAAAAACTCCTCAAAAGCGACCCTTACTTATAGATTTTTATAAATATTATTTTATTGAGAAAATTTCTCCAGGGATACCTCTAAAAATATGTAAAAAAAATAGTGTTCCAAATTTCAAAAGAATCGGTGCAGTAGTTTTGAAGTTATGAGGTGCACCGGCGTTGAAAACATTAGTTGTGGGGATAACGATTTAAAGTTTTGAACTCTGGACTAAAAGACTAAAACGTTCCTAAGGGAAGTATTAAAATACTCATAACTTGGTCAATTTGGCTCCAAGAGACCTACAATTTGAACACAACATTCTTGAGGTATAAAACAATTTAACCCCTTGTAGCCCCATGTGACATTTCTGTAACAAACCGAAAAAGATTGCATAAAAGCTCTACAAACTATTTTTTTTCTTTTGAAGCTTCTAATATTATAATCTTTAAGTATTGCTTTATCGAAATAGTACTTCAAATTTCTAATAAATAGTTTTTTCTAACCAATAGTTTTTAATTGACAGTTAATGTTGAAAGTTGGGTTTTTTTTTTTTGAAAATAAGCAAATTTGTGTAAAAACTACGAAATTCAGAAAAAAAATAGTTTTTGTTAGTAAACCAAACGGGGTTTTATTTTTGGATTTTAGGAAAGTGCCTAAAAATTAATATTATATAGTTTTTTACTTGAATTTTTGCATTTTTATATAAAAATAAATTATTTAAACTTTTTTTTTACTCCCAAAATATCGAAATAACTAAGTAAATAATGACTTTATTGAATTTTTAAAAAAATACGTGTTTTATTAAAGATAAAGGCCAATCGATTGACTTATTAATTTTTAAATTTACGACCTTGGGTTACAAAAGGTTAATTCAAATAAAAAAAAAACAAAACTGGGTTTCCCGGCAAAAAAGTATGATTCAGTTTTTTTTGTTATTCTTAGGAACTTTAATATTTATTAGAATGAAGTCTTTAGTATTTGACTAAAAACTACTAGGTCATTAACTAATGGTATAATTATGTCCATAATATTGCAAAATTTTATACAAAATCAATTAAAAAACGTAAACATTTTTTTTTTCAAAATTTCATCTTTAAAACTTAATTTCTCAAAAACTATTTGATGAAACAACTTAAGTCAAAAAATTAAATAAAGAATAGATTACTAACTTTAATATAGCACAGAATTGTACGTGCATTTTCTGGTTTTTTATATTTTTTTTCTTCAGGCTAATCCAGGAGTAAGAGGGTTAGCACTTAAGTGGCTTTTACTGTAACAAGAAAATGAAAATTTTTCCTTCCGAATAACTTTTTGGTCATTTGGTACCTATTTGATGTGGGAAATGTGCCTAAATATTTTTGGCCAGGTTTAAGACCACTGTGGGTCGTTAAAATTTTCTGCTTGTTAGTCAGTCGTATGGTACTTCACTTTATTTCTAACTGTTATTGCTGTTTTTTTTGCCAATCCGTCCCTTGTGCCCCCCCCAGAAAAAAATCCTGGATCCGCCCCTGCTCTGATGTAAGACCAATACACTGCAAGTAAGTGCGAGAACCTGCTCTAACCCATGCGTCTAAGTATTCATAGTGAAAATCCATTTGGCCATCGATAAAAATGCCCGCAAAGTAAACGCTAACATCCAAAACCTTTATAAGTTCTTCAGTAAATTATGTATCTGGGAAAATTATATCACAATGGAAACTATTGTGCCTTAGACGTACATGAGGACGAGGCAGTCGCCATAGTAATTCCAATTTCTATTTATGTATGTCAAAAAAATATTCCATCTTCAATTTGCAATTTTCAGTAGGTAACTAAAAAAAATTAATAAATAAAAATGTTTATATCTACCCGCAGCTGTGATCATGGTTGCCGCTTAAAACAAACCCTGTTTCAAAAAAAATCCTACTCTTTACCTTAACACATAACGTATCTATCCTTACAAACTCAATTCTGTTCACTCACTGCATAACCGCCAATCAAAACCCCTTTTGAGTTAGTTCTTATAAAAATAAAAATGAAGAGAAAAAAGGAGTTTAAAATCCTTAAAAAAAAGTCTTAACAATAGCCTAGGATACATTTTCACTTTATTATCCTTGGAAATGAAGATTTCACGCAAGATGTTCAAATATTAGTAGATACCATCAGACTTCCCCTTTTTTTTATAAGAAACTAGCATTGCACTCGTTTAATTGCGCGCTTTGTGTGGGTTAAGCCAACCAGCCAGTCAGCCAGCCAGCGGCAGTTGCAATAGCTACACAAGGATTTATTACCTGTTATTATTCTACATTGCAGTGCATCAAGACATATTGCAACATCCCTGATCCTGGCAGAAATCCTTTACTACTTTCACTTAAATATAATTCTCCCTTTCAATTCCAACCAACAAGGATCATTGCAAATACAAATTATTCCAGCATGTGCCTTCAGCAGACTTGTATTATAAGTCTCTGGTGTAGGCCGAAACCCTAACATCCTTTTTTCTTGTTCTAATAATATGTTTTTTTTTTCGAAGGAGCATACAGTTTAAGATTACGTAAAAAAGGTAAGAAAAACAAAATCCAAAGTCTATTATCAAAGGATTAAAAAATCCTTTTTCAATTTTTTTTTTCTGTTTCTTCACTTTTTTTGTTGAAATTTGTGATCAATAAAGCCACAACTTCAAGGCGGAGATTCACTTTTTTTTTCAAATCAAAGGAAAGGATACGCGCAGCATGTCAAATTGTATGCGATATGCCATATGTCCTTGAACACATCATCAATATAGTCGAAAATTGATATCCTTTCATTTTTAACGAATATTTCACTTTTTTTTTTTTGTATTGTTGACGTGTTTTTTGTTGTTTCTTCAACTCCAACAAATCATTTGATCATAATTCAAAGACAGGATCCAAGGATTGTAGGCGAATCGAATGAAATTGTCAAAGAACGTTTTTGGTTTTCGTATTCCATTGAGAGATCTGGCAGATCGATCGATTACACGCGTAAGGTAATCCTTTCATTTTTTTTAACATTTTTTTCACCCTCGCTCTCTTGTTACATAAAAAAAACCCTACCCCGACTAAATAGTTTCCTTTTGTCACACTTTACTAAAGATTAATGACATTTCGGGTATACAAGTTGTTGTAGGTATGTTTATAATGCTTCCTGTTTCATATTTTTCTCTATTTTTTTTTTTATTATTTAATTTTTGACATTAGAATAGGTTAAGAATGGGCTTGTGCCATGAGTTATGTTACAACGACAATCTATGGAAGCAAGCTGCAAATCAATAACTATACTGATGTTTTGTTGAAGGAAAAAAGTGTGCAGGACACGCGTCAAAGGGGTAAATAAAAAAAAACAAAAATTATGAATTAATATTATGCCATAATCAAATTAAATCAATGCCAATCCACAATGAAAGTTAAATGATTGAATGCGGTAGCTTATTTTAGTAAAAAAAAAGCAACAGGAAGAAGAATACAATAAAAGGAAATCAATAGTTTTAGTACTCCACTGATTTTGAGTGATTCGTTTGAAACTGGATCGCATTTACCTACTGTCCATCAGTTTATTTTTGTAGGTTTTAAGGGTATAATATAGTTGAATAATGTCAAAATATAGGCAATTTCATCTGCTCTGATGAATGAAAAATGAGTAATTAAAAATCCGGCTTTTTGCATTGCAATCTGATAGTAGAGGAACACCTCAAGAGTTCTTTCTTCTTTACTGTGAAATCCAGTAGTAATAACCTACTCATTGCACTGAAAGAAGATTATTCTAAAGTGACTGGATTCGTGGACGACAGATTCCCAATGGGAAAAATAATGGGATATAACTTGTTTTCTTCCCCTAATAAAAAAACAGTGAAGATTCCACTTAAATATTAACTTAATTTCTTTTAGTTCAGAATTTTCTTTAAAAAAAAACTCGCCAATTTTAAAATTTTTTTAAAAATTTAAATATCTTCAGGTAAAAATAATAAGTGGATTCTTTTAAATTAAAACAATCAAGAAATTAAGAAGATTTCTCCGATTAATTAATTAAATTGAAAAAAAACATGCAGAAATCTAGTGAATTTAATACAAATTTTTTTTCATTAAAAAGTTTTTTTTGAAATAAAATGTACAATAGAAATATTCACTTACATATAAAAGACTCCGTCCAAGGAGTTAAAGGCTATATGAAATGAAAACAACTTTCTAAAAAATGTATGTTTTTGTTTTTATTAAGTATGAACGACGAAATATTCTAAAACGATCTGTATCAAGTTTTCTGCTCAGCTCTTTTGTTTTCGTCATATTCTTCAGTGTAGAGATAAAATAAATGCAACATGTGATTCAAATATGTGGAGATAAGAAAAAATGCACTTATATTTGGTAATGTAAGATATACCGCAATCCAGCCTTTATTGCTGGAAACTCTCTTGTGAGTTTATTAAGGCAACTTGTGGACAGTTTTTGTTGAAGTGGTTTTGCATACTTTTTCTTTCTTTTTTTTTTTTTAATTCGGTGAAATAATGTTCTGCAAATATTTTTACAACATATCACAAACTTTTTAAAATGACAAAAATTCGAATTTGTGTTCTTAGTTTTTGTCATTGATTTCAACTCTACAAAAAATTCCTTAAATTTTTTTCATATATTGTTTGAATATACAAAAACGTGTTTTCTTGTTTCTTTGAAAAGTCTAAAAAAAAGTAAAAATAATTTCCTTAGACTTCAACTCACCATGCGTCATCGGCACTGATTCATCAATTTAAACAAAAACAACGATCCAAAGTTGAAAAATTAGTTCAAAAGAAACTTCTTGCCACCATTAACAACTATTGCACTTTTTTATTCTCATCCAAAAAAGATCATTTATCATTCCGAGGTCAGGTCTTGGTTGTCTTGTAACTCCTTTAGTTTGCCTGCATAATAATTAAGTTAGAGTTCTTTTTTTTGTTGGTATTTTGTTTGATCATTTGCTCTAGATTCCCACTGTTATATGTCTCGACTTCGGTGCGTATCCTTTTCAAGCAAGTGTTGCTAATTGTGAATCGAAGACGAAGTCTTTAGAAAATGAAAAAAAAAAAAAAATCCTCCATTGATTGATGGAAATACGATTTTATTTAAATGAATGCCAGAGAGGGAAATATTCACACAACTTAAATATACAAAAAACCTTTACTATAGATAGATATCCCAGGACCTGTCTCTTATTTCATTTTATTCATCATCATCATCCTGAATTTCAACAACAACCATTAAGGATTTCATTCATAGGAGTTTTTTTTTTCTAATTCGATTATCTATCCAGTGATCTTCAAATATAATTATTATAATTGCAAAGCAAAAAAAAAAAAGGAAGGAGCATCCCATTTCCATTGTGGGATTTAATTATCCAAGAATACAGGTAGGAGTTGTAGAGGTTGAGAGAAAGATTGGTCATCATTGAAATCCTTTTGTCTGCGGCACAGCAGTAGTAGTTCTCTCCATTTTTTCTCTCATATGGAAAGACCATCAGCAGTGTGCACCTGAAATCGCAAACACTCCATTTCGATGGATGATTTATAACCACAAATTGGCATGCATGGATGCTCCTCTCAGATGTTCACGCCAGTGCAGTTTTCAATGATGTGATGTGGAGATTTATTTATTTTATTATTATTTTTTTTTTTCAAAATCATTTGTGGGATAAAATTTCAAAAATTCAAATTGAATTCAATTTTAATACTTTTATTGGCATCGAACTCGAATTTGGGTACACCCACATTACGAGGGATTCACTTAGTCAGATCGGATTTTAGAGCATTTTTTGTATTAAAAGGATTTATACAAAATAATTGCAGAGATATGATCCAAAGTCAAGTCAATTGTTGGCTAATTTTGTCAGTCAGACTCGGAAAAAGTTGGTGGTAGAGGCTGGGATTCGAATCCAGACCTCTGGAGTGATAGTCCATTATACTAACAATTGCGACACGGGATACTATAAGACATTCTAAGAACAACTTAATAATAATCGTTTGGATTTCAAAACCATAACTTTTACATACATACATTAAAATTTTGTAGGAGCTTTAAGAAACGATCTAGATTCATCATTTTTGTTTTACTAAACTCTGTAGTGTTAATACTTCCTATTTTTTAAAAAAATGTCTTTTTAAATAGAATAGAATTTCTTACAGAAAAACTTTTAAAATTGCCGAAACATTGTCAAAGAATTCCCAATGAATTATTTTTTTGTTTTCATGAATTGTTATATTCATTAACGGTAGAATTCTTGAGTTGAATTGTGATACATCTCTTTCATTTAAACAAATAATGCTCAATTTCCTGAACTCAACTCATCTTTTCTACTAATTTGTTTCTGTTTAGTATAAAGTCCAACATAGTTGGAACCTGGAATGTTTACAACTAAAATAGAGTTCATAGGTATTAGCAAAGAAAAGGTCTCTAACCGTATATTTTCTTAAGTTCAATGCAATTTCTTCAAAACCAGCACATTGAACTTGAGATTTGTATATACACATTTCTTAATTTGTTTTGTTTACGTGCCTCCCAGAAACCTCAATTACATCACAAACATAAAAAAAATAACAAATAATAAAAAAAAAATTATGTCTAAAGAGGGCTCGATAATACAATTTTTTTATTATCTATCTTTGAATCTGGTTTTGTTTCTAATTTTTTTTTTTAATAATTTAACCATAGAATCATGATCATCATGATGATGATTATGACAAATCATGGTAATAAAATTTATTTTATATGAAAGTTCTATTTAAACCATTTTTGACGCTTCTCACTACCGCAGGCAATTACATTCAATACATAAAAAAATATATTCATATAATATTTTAATATCCATTAGAACCACAATAATAATAATGAAACAAATTTAACCATCTACTCGGTTGTATGAACTTGCTTATATTTGTGTAATGATGATAGTCTTGGGAAAAATTGTAAAACGTTTCATCAATCTTTAAACGTGTCTTATTAAAAATTATTATAATTAAAAAAAAAGAGGTTGTCTGTAAAGCCGGTTTACGGACGATGATTTTACGTGATAACGTCGTCAGAAAACAGGTTGTGTGCTTTTGTTTAAAATGAGTCAATTGAAGCCTTTACTTATTTCAAACAATCATAATTTACAAGAAAAAGCTAAAAAAAAATACCTTTTTTATTTTCTCATTATATTAATTTTTTTATTTTAAAAGCTTACAAAAATTATGCAATTTAAAAGCCAAGTATTTCTGCTTAAGAATAAAACCATTTTTAAATTTTTACAATGCGCAAAAAGTATAAAAATAATTTATTGAAAACATTCATTTTCATAAAAAAACATGAATTTTTATCTTCTCACGTCATTAATTCCATTTTTTTCCCTAACAATCTATACCATCTGAAAGCTTATTGTCTAAGCTCAAAATATATATATCGATCAGGTCCATGAGACATCTACAAAAAGAGCTAGAATTTTTTGAACTCGATCAAATTTCATTAAAAAAAGCAAAAATAACATTTATTTTTATGTTCTCAGGCTATGGAATCAATTTTTTTGTTTGACAACCTATAAACAAATTTATACCATGTGAAAGCTTATTATTTCACCTTTCACATGACGTATCAGTCTCATTTCAAAGATGCCTACAAGAGAAGTTAGAATTTTTTAAAGTCAACCATGTCGAATTTCCAGACTGAGATTACGATACTTCCCACACTGGTGGTTGTTCGGGAGGCAACAGATCTCCACTGGTGTTTTGAGGTTTTTCGCAAGTTTCTTGATTTAACATTGTGTAGCTTGTAGTTAGTGTACCGTTATGTGTGATATACCAAATGAAAGGTAATTGTATCAGGATGCTCATAAAAGTTTAATCAAATTTCTATCTGTTCTTGCTCAAAAGTTATAACGTTGAATTCTAAAATTTTATTTTACCATTATCTCAAAATTGTGTTTTCGAAAATGATTGAAACTTCGCACACATATAGTCGTAGTCATGGTCTATCATTACTCTATGTACTTTATTCCTGTCTCTATTAAAGAAAAAAAGATAAATAAAAAACCATGAAAATCGGTTAAAAACGGTTAAAAAACGTGTTTTTTAAAAACTTGTTTCTTCCGTTATTTAGTCAAAAGTTACTAAACGATTCCAAATTTTGGCACATGTATGCATAAGGCCAAAACCTACATGTCCTATAAGTTTGAGATTTTTTGATCGCTCCAAAAAAAAGCTAAAAATTAAAAATTACCCAAAAATACCCCTAAAAAACAAGGTGTTTTTCAAAAATTCAGATTTTGAAACGCAGAGTGTTGGAAAAAAATCTGTATCAGACCAGTAATTTTTTTTTCTCTCATCTTTCACCTGGCATTTTTAGAATTGTCAAAAAAATTTCCTTTACCCAAAATCATCATTTTGTCATAGCTCCAACACGTGTACAACGTTCAAACAAAACGTTATAGCTTAGTTTCAAAATTTTTTAGAATTTTTTCTTAAATGCAGTTATTTTTAAATTAATCTCATCTATCTATAGCAAAAAAAATCAATCTCTGCGACTTCGGGTTTAGATTTTACCCCAAATTTCATCTTTCCGTTTTACCCCTGTTTACCCTATTAAATGACGGAATTTAAAAATTCTTCATCTGGATTAAGCTTTAGGTTATTATCTTTCAAATAAGCTATAGAAGAATTTTGTATCTCTAATAGTTTATTTTTAATTGAAATTTTTTGCCGCACTGCGAAAAAGCGAGATTGGAACGGGAGAAAATGGCGTCACTTTTTTATGGTGGCTGCCATGGTTCATCGATTTATAAGACGTCAAAAAATTTTTATTTCTTTTAAATAAACTATCTAAACTAGTTTTAGTCATAATCATTTTTGGAGCTTAAAACGTTACTTAAAGTACTTTTTGATACTTCCACCGTTGAAGTGCTTTATGCGAAAAGCCCATGTTTTAGACGTTTAATCTTGAAAACCTTTTTGACGTACACATGGGATTCATGGAAAATGTTCGTACTTTTTTTAACGCCTGGTGCGAATTTTTCCCAGGTTTGCATTTTTTTTCAATTTTGACTGGACTGGATTTTTATTGAAGCCACCGGATTGGTCTTACTTTGCTTTGACATGCAGGTTGCAGGTGCACGAGTCTTCTTACGGTATTTCAGATCGATCCAAGACTCAAACATCACAGGTTTTGAAACTCATTAATTCTAATTTTCTTTGGCAATTTCTATCCATAACACTCTGTGGAATCAGTGGGGTACGTTGAGTCACCGGGGCCCCGGGGCAAGCCTAAAATTTGGGGCCCCTAGATACAAAAACAAAAGTACGTATACGGCATACATTTTTTTTCTATGGCTTATTTATTTTTAGGTTTATTTTAATGTTTTAATATGTTCGTAATGCACTTTGCTATACTTACTTAAAATTTCTATCATAAAAGTAGTAAATACTTATAATAGGGGCCCCCAAAATTATATATTTATAGACCCCTAAAATAAAATTTTTTTTAGATTAGAATTGATAGTTCTTGGAGCCTCTGTTCTGAAGTAATAAATACATATTTGATTTTCCCTCATCAGACATAATTTTTTTTATTTTGGGGCCCCTGAAAAATTATTTTTGGGGCCTCAAAATAAGTGCTTAGAGGCCCCTTAAATATAATATAATTTTTTTGGAGCCAAGAATTAATAGGTATTGGGGCCTCTGTACTGAAGTAATATTCGGAATGCCACCAATAACGTAATGTTTTTATTTTGGGCCCTGATGTATTTATGTTGGGGCCCCTGAATTGATATTTAATTTTCCATTTGATTGTTTTGAACTATTGAAGTAATAGCTTTTGAGGATCCTCAAATTAATATTTGATTGGCTCTCAACTAACGGGGTTCCTGAAAAATTATTTTTTGGGACCCTTCATACAATATTTTTGAAGCCCCGAAGTCATATTTTTTGGGGCTCCTAAAGTAATATTTAGTAATCCATTAACAAATGTAATTTATTTTAATAAACAATTTTTTTTTAATTTACTTTTTTTTATGCCCTGAAGTAAAGGCTTTTGATGCCCTGAAGTAAAGGCTTTTGGGGACCCTGGCCTTGAGTTGTTTTTTGCTTTTTTGGGGCCTCTAATGTATTATTTGTGGTTGCAAGGATTTTTCAAGTAATAATTTTTGGGGCCCTAAGATAAAATTATAATTTTTACTTGCGATATAGGTACTATATATCAAGTTATGCATTCGTACAAAAAAAAAAAAGTTGAGATAACATTTTTCCATGACATTACGATGGTAGACAATGCCAAAAAAGTGGGTCCCGGAAGTCCGTCTGTCAGTCTGTCCGTCAGTCTGTCTGTCTGTCTGTATAAGGAGCTACAGCCTAAACGGATGGACCGATTAATGTCAAACTTGGTATGTAGCGTTATTTGGCGACTCTGCAGAGGGGTTTTTGGAATTAATTTTTTTGGACCAAAAATAACGGTACTTGTCATATACCGATTTTAGTAAAATTGAAATATCTCGAAAACGGCCCTAACGATTTTGTTTAAAAAATTCAAATGTTAGTTTTAAGCTAAGGTCTATCTTTCAATGAAAAATTTTTTTTTGAGAATCATTATTAACGGTACCTGCCATAGAACCGTTTTTTTCAAATCCGATTATCTCCAAAACTGCTTATTCGATTTCAACGAAACTTTTTGTGAAGAAGCATTTATATAATTTAAATATAAGTCAAAAATAAGATTTTGAAAAAAATAATTTTTGGATTTTTTAAAAAATTTTGAAATTTTTTTTATTTTAAATCAAATTTTCGAAAACGGGACATTGAATTTTTTTGAAATTTTGCTTTTAGATGTTGATTAGTGATTTCTAAAGAACGGCATACCAATTTTATTTTAAAACTTTTTCTCCAAAAAATTATTTATAAAAAATTAGTTTTTTAAAAAACGGCTCTAACGATTTTGAAATTTTTTTTCTAAAAATGCAACTTAATATATTAATCAAAACTGCATACTTGTTTTGGAGGGCAATTTAATTTCAGATTTTATTTAATTTTTTTTTTTAAACGAATTTTATTTTTTTTTTCCAAATTTCTATATAAAAAGTCTTAAAAATTTAAGCAACTTTAACTCTAAGAGCAAGTTCGTGCGACCCAGTCGTGCATTTTATTTCTTTTAAAAAAGCAGTTTATTTTTTTGAGGCCCTTGGGGTAACTTGGGGACGCCCTTGTGTGGAATAGTCCACGAAATTATAGTCAGAGGAAGTCAAAGATTTCAGACGCCTTTAGGACTGAACGTGAACTGAAAATTCGGGAACTATTAAAGAGTTTTTGATCAATATGCTTTTGAATTTATATATTGATTCAAACTAGATGTAAATTATATTACACAGAAAAAAAGTACGAATACCTATTAAATTTATCACTAGACAAGAAGGAGCTTTTTATACGTTGGACTAAGACGACAAGTTCAGAAGAAATAAAAAGGTTAGACGCTGTTATAACACAACAAATTTCTTTTGAGACCTTCATTGTTTAATAAAAAGAAGACTTTTTTGTGTTTACTCTAAACTATTAACTAAATTTAAGGACAGTAAAAATTTTTAATATAAACGATTTTGAGTTCAAAATTGTCTATGTACATCTTTTAAACATAAAATCTTCAAGCCTTTCTAAATATGCCTCAATTTTTCATCCCACGCCAATACGTACCCTTTAAGTCAAATATGTATAACAATAACAACAGAACAAACCAAAAATAAAAAAAAAAACTATATTCGGGACAAGCAAAACATATATTTTAATTGATGTTGGTAGCAAACCGAACGACCAACTTTCAGATTCTATATATGCCAAGTCTGCCGGTAGCTTGAAGATCATTCGCAAGTTAACTTTCCACCGGTGTAGATGCGGCAGCGATTCAAATTTTCGTGTTCGAAATAATTCAAATTTATAATAATAAAAAAATCGGTCGAAATGAAAACGTCATTGAGTGATTCAATCGTAATTGGACTCATCATCTGTTTTCTACTTGGATCCATCAGAGCTATGAATCTACCAGCAGTAGATTCTTCATCAAATAGAATCTTTAACGTTCCAACTAGAATGATTGATGAGACAGATTTACTCGAAGAACATGGACGTTTTATGTTGGCAAATATGAACCAAACCATTGACCCGTGTGAGAATTTCTATGAATATGCCTGTGGCAATTGGCGGAATGACACCATGGTCCCGTTATTAGGTCGCAATAATACAATGTTCTATGCTATGCAGGTGAAAGTTAACGAGGTCATTGTGGAGTTTTTAAAAAATATAACAGTTATGGATGATAAAACAGCTGAAACGAAGGCAAAGAAACATTTCGGTTCTTGTATGAGTATGAGTGAAGATCAAAGTCAAGGATTTCGAGAAGTTTGGAATTCAATGAAGGATCCTGTAGTAAAGGATGGAGAAACGGTGGACTGGATGATATTGAATTTTTATTCGGAATTCGGTGTGACTCCTCTGCTGCCAGTTAGCATTCAATATAACTCAAGAAATGTCATCTTCGAGATTGTAATAGAAGAGCCTTATGCATACCTAACCTCGAGTTCCTTTAACTTTACAAAATTCTCGGAGGATTTAAAGTTTGAGGATAAGACAGCAGTGGAAAAGGAACTAGAAGAATTGAAGATATTCGAGAAAAAACTTATTGCAACAGTTGCACCTTCAAATATTTCGAAATCCTATTCAATGGAAGATTTCCTAGAAATCCACAACTCAAGCGATCTTGATTGGACAAGATTCTTCAACTTGGCCTTCAATGGAACTATCAAAGACTCATGGAAAATCCATGACAATATAATGAACTTTACAAATATCATCAAGTTCCTGAACAAATCGGATACAGGTCTTATGTTCAGATATGTCAAATGGAGGAATGTTTTAAAGTTCTATCGCATCTGGAGATTAGAAGCTAGTGAAAAGACTTTAGAGAGTAAATGTCGAGAGATAACTGTCAAATATTTCAACTATGCTTTATTGCCTTGGTTTATCGAAACAACCTTTGATCAGGAGAGACGAACTGATGCCCTGCTGATATCCAAAAGACTCAAGGATACATTTTATTCGATCATTGATCAAACAACTTGGTTGGATAGTGAAACGAAATCTGGAGCAAAGTCGAAACTTCGTGCCATGGATTTGATAATTGGCTATACCGATGATATGCGTCATCGTTCAGAAATGGACAGCGCTTTTAAAGAGGTCAACATCACAAAAGACTATTGGGTGAATCTGATGAATTTAGAGAAGAATCGGGCGAGAGTTTATGTGAAAATGATTGGCAAAGCTTCGATCAATCCAATGATTGGAACTCATGAAGTAAACGCTTACTATGCCGACTTTATAAATCTTGTCTTTGTGGCAATTGGGATCGCTCAACTTCCTCTTTACCACATCAAGCTGCCGAATTCGTTAAAGTTCGCTGGAATTGGGAATTTGATTGGTCATGAAATGTCTCATGGATTTGATTCAGGATGTTATGAGTACGATTATGATGGGAAAAAGAGGAACTGGTGGAGCCCGGAGTCTTTGAGAAATTTTAAGGAACGTTATCAGTGTTTAGAGTCACAGTACAATAAGTTCATTTATAACGGTGTTCGGACAAATGGAAATAGAACTTCTGGAGATAATATTGCTGATAATACGGGCTTGAGAATTGCATATCACTCCTATCTTCGATATCTCAATGAGAAAGACACTTTGGAAAGTGGAAAGGATAAACCACTGCCAGGTGTTGATTTCACCAATAAACAATTATTCTTCTTGAAGTTCGCTCAAACTTGGTGTGATGGTCGAAGTGCGGAAGAACGAATGAAACGGATGGCAACTGATGATCATGCTTTTGATGAATTTCGAGTTATTGGAACGTTGATGAATACTCCGGAATTTAGTGAAGAATTTATCTGTGCTTTAGGGACAGATATGAATCCGTTGAAAAAATGTGTCATATGGTAACGAAATAAAGAATTTAGTAAACGATTTTATCTTGTTTTTTTGGTTACACAAAAATTTTATATATTTTCACGATTGAGTGATTTTTTGATTTTGAATTTCTCATCATCAAATTCGAGGCTATTTAATGGTTTTTATATGTTTTACGACAAATTATGAGATAAGGAATTATTAATGTATGCGAAACATGTAGAGGTACTTGGGGTAAAGGTATCATCATCAATATCACCTGTAAACAAACAGAGCGTGGGCGCAATACGTGGTCGATTTGAATAATGAGGAGCATGAGAAATATTTATATATATATTCAGGGAAGCAGACAACTCTTTTATTTATTTATTTATTTTTTTGTGTTGTATTTTCAAGGTCATTGAATAGTAATTATTTATTAAAGCATTATTGTATTTGGTCGTTTTTTTTTTGTTTAATGTCTGCGGTAAGCTTTTGAACGATATTAAAATATCTGTTGTTTTGTTGACAGTTTCCTTAGGTTCAATGATCGTTTAAGATGGGGATGTCTTTGGCATAGAAATTAAGTTTCTGGAATTGGAGGCATAAATACGCAGTTATGTTTAGATTGCGAATTAAAGGGATTATATTGGATTAGGTATATTTAATTGATAACAAAAATTATTTTGAATTTAAAACTGAATACAATTGTATTACGTAACAGAGTTACCATCTGTCTTTATTTTAACATCATTTAATAATTTTTTTTTGTCTCATTTACTCACACTTATCATTTAGATACAAATTGACTTTAAAAGAGTTAAGGAATTTAAAAATTTTTATAAAAAATAACTTACAAAAGGGAATAAGCTCTAAAAGACTTTTTCTATGGATTTCATGACCGGAAAATTTCCAAACCGGTCCAATACTTTAATTTTTGTATAGAGGAATAACGTGACATTCGTAACTTTATGACAAGGACCCCATTATGCACAAATATAGAATCTTTGGGCCTCAAGTCTATTCCGAAATCGTATAGAATGAAAACGAAAATGTCTTTTAGAGCTTAATCCCTTTTGCACGTTATTTTTTATCGAAATTTATGAACTCTTTAACTTTTTTTTAAGTCAATCCGTGATAACATGATAAGAGTAAGTAAATGAGACAAAAAAGAGTTTAAGATATTTCGACAAAAAAAATTTAAAAATTCACCAACATGATCCAAAAAATTGTATTTTTTTCGATAATGACAATCCTTTTTTACTTTTATTTTATTTTGACTAAAAATAACACTGGTCGGCAACGAAAATAGAGCCAATTCATACGAAGTAAAAATTTCATTGGCACGTCACATTTTTTAAAATATTTGAATATTAATAGGTCAAAAACCTTTTTTTTTTTTGGACATTTGACGTCGAATTACATCACCATTTAATTTTTCATTGCAAAACTATTTATACAATTTCAAAAAAATCTTAAATATGTTTATTCTTTAATCAAAATTAATTTTTTTTTAAAAGATATTTGAAATATAAATTTATAATGTCTCAAAATCTTAAAGGTTAACGTAACTACTAATGTTTTTTTTGAAGAAGATTTGAAGTAAATTCCAGTTTTCAACTACAGATTTGTATAAAAAAAAGCAAAATTAAACGGAAAAATATATATTTTAGGCCAAATATCAAAAAGCAGTTAGGATTCAAAATTAGTTTTTGAGATTTTATAGCGAAAAAAAATGATGAGTAGAGCTCATAAACTAGACGTTGCGTAATAAAATTGTAAACACTTTTGAATTCAGCACACTCAAGTGTGGAATATTTTAAATTCAAAGTCGACGAAAAATTAATTTCAAATTTAATCTTATCCGACATTTCTTAAGATTCTTTAACCCTCTACTGCATACGAAGCCAAATATGGTTTTGTCTATTTGTATGCACTTTTCTCTACTCTGTCACAAAAAAATTATAAAGATTCAATACAATCCTCTTCTTTGTGTTTCTGAGAACCCATAAGGATAGTTTTTTCGTGTGTCCGACACAAAATAAAGGTGTATTTTATGATCACAGGTGAGTCGATCAGTCGTGTGCATTGAAATCGAAAGTGTAGAATATATTCATACTTTAAGTGTTAATTACTGCGTTTGTTTGGAAAGAAAAGTGGAATTAAAAATTTATTTTTGATCGATTGTCTTATTATGTACGCTATGAATCAATTTTAATTGAAAAAAAAAATTATTGGCCTGGTCTTGGGAGGGCAAAAAGTACGGAAGCCATATTTGGCTTCGTATGCATTAAAGGGTTTTAAATCTACACAATTTGTTACATTTTTTTGTTGGCAAATTTTGTTCCCTTACATTTTTTTTTTGCTTGTAAGCTTCAGATATGGAGCCCCTTCACTTTTAGAGACATTTTTTTTACGTTAACCCCATTTCCAGGGGCGTAACCACAAACAATTTAGGGGGAGGGAGTCTTACCTATAATATTTTTCAATCATTTTATTACTTTTTAGTTTTTTTTAAGATCTGGGAGTGGGTGAAAATGTTGGAGCAAGACTTACTTTGACAGTGGAAAGAATGTGAACAAGAAAAAAATATATATAACGGAAAAAACAAATTGCTTTTCTCGGTTCCATGGCTTAAAATGAGCCAAATTTGAATTAATTCTTAACCTTTTGTAATGCAATGTATTAATTTTACTTTATTTTGTTTTTAAATGATGAATATTTATCTTTTGATTTTTTTAATTTTATTCTTTACATAATCTGAATAAATAAATTAGTAAAATTTCTTACCCCTTAATGCATACGAAGCCAAATTTGGCTTATAAACAAATTTTTTAAATGTAAACCTATTTTTTTTACGAATACTTTCTTAATAAGGTAATAACTTTACTAAGAATTCCTCTCTTTTATATCCAATTGATATCATTGTAGTTAAACGAATGTTTACATTTTTTTGTATTGCCTCATAAAGGGCGCAATTTGATTGAATTAAAAAAGCACTTAACCCTGATAAAAAAAAAAAATGGAAATAGAACAAATCATCCCCGGAGAATATAAAGATATCTGGTCAGAAGTTGATATAGTTAAACCCTTTTCTTGTTTCGTATAAATATATGCACCCTTTCGTTAACATCTATATGGTGCAACCCTTTCAATCTTCATAAAAATGTTTCAAATGCTTCTACCATTATATAGGCAACAGTTTGAAATAAAAAACAAGACAAGATGCAACCCTTGTATTCTATATCAAGACATCTTTTTTTCTCAAACTTGATAAAGATCAAGGATAAACGATTCAAAAAAAAAGTAGGAATAAGACGTGTGGCTTCAAATAGCAGGCTGGTTAAATTTTTACTTAATACAAAAAAAAGTGGGAAATATTGGTAAGCCAAAGCCACGTGGAAGAAAAGAAGAAGAAACAAAAAAAGAAAGAACGGCTTACCATTTCCTCCTCATGCCGAAAGGGTGCCAAATGTCCACACATCGTAAATACCCAATTTCACTTAAGCTAACACTCGAAAGATTGAAAAGCGTGCTTCTTCAAGGAGTAAAAATATACGAAAAGAAAGGGAAGATAACAAGAAGTGATTTAAGAAGAAATGATTACCCCAATTGAAAGGGTTGAAGAGTCTAAACAGACTTCAAATGAAGAATAAAAAAAGAATGTGTATGATGTGATGTGTCACGGATTGTTGTGTTAACAAGATGTTTTTTTTTCGGAATAGAGTATTAATGATGTCAAAATGGGGTCTCAAAAGTTTATTAAAATTGAAAGAAATGGAATAGAAATTTTAATGGTATTTAAGCACTTTTATTCATTTTATTTTTTGATTTGATAAGGTGGATATTTTAGGGCTCTTTTGAGGCTACTTTGTAAGAAACCACATTAAACCTGAATGACCAGTTGCAAGTCTTTAACCTTTTCATAGTTTTCTCACATCCATAAGCCACGTTAACCACGTTCCTTGGTCCAATCACTGCATCAAGTCGTTTTCTAATTTAATTTTGCAACACAATGAAATCTTCCACATCTTCTCCTCTCCTTTTGTTTTATGATGAGCTAAGCTAAGCATCCTGTGCAATTTTGTATAAACATCTTTTAACTATAAAAATGCAAAAATTCCATGTTACAACTCATGTAGAACACAACACATCCTAGCGCGTGTTGTTCCCCCGATTCCGGAAGAAAATTATTATAACCACTTTAATACAACATAGTGCAAAAGCAAAAGACGAACCATATTGGCCTAAACGGCCAAACAACTAACGTCCAGCTCGATTCTTATGAGCTTATCTGGTAATTGGATTAATGAAAATTCGTGAGCATCTATGGATTTCTTTTTTGACTAAAAACGCAGGCTCAGACCCGGCGAGTAGTTTGGCAGCATCCAGCTAGCATCAGCAGAAGCAGCAACCAACATTACACACACCATATCGATCGTCCTTAGCGTCGTCGCGTCTCGTCGAGTCATTCATGCCATGCGATTGCGTTTACTTGGAAGTTTTTGGCCTTTGCATACAACATCTTAGCGTATACTCATCGGATTTTGCAGGCGGACAGGTAGTGCACCACCATTCCACCTTCCAACATGATGTTAATAATTACATGCAAATAAACAGGATGGGGCTTAATGAAGAATGGGCCGTTTCTTAAATATCAAGTGGGGCCCAAAATATTTGATTAAAAAAGAGTTGCACAAATTTGTTTTTATAGTTTTGCAGGTTCGGTACATTGAAATAATTCCACGGGAATCTGTTTCACATGGCAATTTATTCCACATAATGTGGTAATTTATTCCACTTTTTGAAGAGTAATAAATTCTAGCCACGAGTAAGAATTTATTACACTTTCAAGTGGGAAATAACTTCACCTTCAATTTTTTTAAATTTAGGTATTCATTGTCATTTTAAAGCAAGCTCTTAATATACATTTGTTTGTGCAATGTTGAAAATTTCTAATTTTTCGAGAGAAACATTTTCATTTGGTAGGTAATTTTATGAGCCTATAAGCAAAAAATATAAAAAATCGCGCGAGTTTCCAGGTCTTTCAAATAAAATTTTAAATGCCCAATAATTTTTAGTTATTTAATATTTTTTATAATTTTATTTAATTTTAAAATAATTTTTAATTTTCACACTACATTTTCGTTGGCCCAAAGAAACTTTCATTGGCTCAACGAAAATATGTAATTTTTCGTAATATGAAAACCTTCATCATTTTTAATGAAAACATGTCATAAACCTTTTCTCCCTTTTTAGAGTCAAGAAACCTAATTTAATGAAAATATTCATCACTTAACGAAAAATTTCATACTCATTTTTACGGAAAAAATAATTTAAAAAAAGAATTTTTTAGTATTTTGATCAAAATTTTCATTAAGTTAAAAAATAATTCATCAACATATGAAACTCAACATTAGCTAACAAAAATTTTCATCAGTTTATGAAAATAAATAATTGTTTTTGAAAATTCTTCATATACTAATGAAATATTACAGCTTACGCAAAAATACATCAGTTAACGAAAATAAATCGTTACTTTACATAAAAAAAACGTAGAATTAACCAGAGCACTCGTATTTTCTTTTCTTGTGTCCATTTCTGGTAGTTTAAATTTAACCGCGAAAGTGTGAAGACTTATTAAGCGGTATAAAAAGTGGTGTTTTTATAACCAAGCGCTCAAAAAGCTGATAAAAAACTTC
The DNA here is from genome assembly GCF_945859705.1 of Episyrphus balteatus. NCBI lineage: Eukaryota > Metazoa > Arthropoda > Insecta > Diptera > Syrphidae > Episyrphus > Episyrphus balteatus. The sequence continues at coordinate 39,676,817 of NC_079134.1, forward strand.
TTCTTAGCTGGTACTTTGGCCATTTACTCGAGCTTTTATATAAGAAGAAGAAGAGTGGATGAATGATGAGATTGAGAAATGTAAGTATAACCATTCTATTATTGTTTTCTATATTTCATAAAAAAAATTACAAAATTCTAATTTTTTTTAAATTCTATTTTATTTCAGATTCAAAAGATGTCAACCTTATGTGTACTTAACTCTGACCCAAAAAACCCAAATATTCATTTATGTACCTCCTTAAGAAGAGTAGATATATTTTTCCAGGTTTTTCATGATTTTAATTTAATTTTTTTATTCCATGTATTTAATTTAGAATATCCCCCATCAATAAAAATTCAAAAATTAAAATTCAAAACATGTTTTTTGAATGGTTTAAAACTTTCGCTCCACTTTTTTTTTTTCATTTCAGGTTTTAATTCCAAATTTAAGGGCAGAAAAATGAACGAAAAATTTAGTAGGCTTACGAAAAAATTCGAAGGATTACGAAAATAAAGCATGTTTAATCTACTAAAAGAATAATTAGTACAACGAAAAGTTTCGTTAGCTAATTAAAATATTCATAAAATTAACGAAAAAATTCGTTAGCTTACGAAAGTTTGCGTTAATTGATGAAAAAAATTCGTAAAGTGATGTAAAAATTCATTAATTCTCGATCAAAAATTTTTTTGAAAAATTTCATTAAAATACGACAGTTTTCGTTAATTGATGAAGTTCTTCGTTAAATTTAAATTTTTCTATTATTTGAAACTTCTTTTTCAAGGCTTCAATTTTTGTAATTTGAAATATGTATTTGAAAAATAATAAAATGCACGACTGGGTCGCACGAACTTGCTCTTAGAGTTAAAGTTGCTTAAATTTTAAAGACTTTTTATATAGAAATTTGGAAAAAAAAAATAAAATTCGTTTAAAAAATAAATAAAATAAAATCTGAAATTAAATTGCCCTCCAAAACAAGTATGCAGTTTTGATTGATACCTATATTAACATGCATTTTTAGAAAAAAAATTTTCAAAATCGTTAGAGCCGTTTTTTAAAAAACTAATTTTTTATAAATAATTTTTTGGAAAAAAAGTTTTAAAATAAAATTGGTATGCCATTTTGTAGAAATCACTAATCAACATCTAAAACCAAAATTTCAAAAAAATTCAATGTCCCGTTTTCGAAAATTTGATTTTTCAAAAAAAAATTTTCAAAATTTTTTTAAAAATCCAAAAATTTTTTTTTTTCAAAATTTTATTTTTGGCTTATATTTAAATTATATAATTGCTTCTTCACAAAAAGTTTCGTTATAATCAAATAAGCAGTTTCGGAGATAATCGGATTTGAAAAAAACGGTTATATGGCAGGTACCGTTAATAATGATTTTAAAAAAAAATTTTTTCATTGAAAGATAGACCTTAGCTTAAAACTAACATTTCAATTTTTTTAACAAAATCGTTGGAGCCGTTTTAGAGATATTTTAATTTTATTAAAATCGATATATGACAAGTACCGTTATTTTTGATCCAAAAAAATTAATTCCGAAAACCCCTCTGGAGAGTCCCCAAATAACGCTACATACCAAGTTTGACATTAATCGGTGTAGCTCCTTATACAGACAGACAGACAGACAGACAGACAGACAGACGGACTTCCGGGACCCACTTTTTTGGAATTGTCTACCATCGTAATGTCATGGAAAAATGTTATCTCAACTTTTTTTTTTTGTACGAATGCATAACTTGATATATAGTACCTATATCGCAAGTAAAAAGGTTACGGAAATAGGATAAAATTTATTGGTTTATCAAAAAAGCTAGACGAAATCATCTTATTGTACAAAACTGAATGGTTTTAATTTTATTGTTTTTTTTTTATATATTTCGAAGTTATTCAACAATAAAATATACATAAAACATAATATTTTTTATTTGACTAAGGGCCAATTTTTCAATAGTCAAATAAATCTCAGAGAGATATTGACATTTATCCCTCTGAAAGTCTAACTGACGTTTGAAAAGCAGTGCTAAGCAAAAAATTTTGTCAATTTTTTCAAATTGTTTTGTATTTTAAGTTGTTTTTTTTTCACAGATCGTTCATTTACAGTAGCGAGCAAAAAAAATGCAAACGAAAAAGTTTTAAAGAGTTTTGAACAAGAACTAAGTTACCAAATTTGGCATATTGAAACTGTTTTATTTTCATTAAACAGAGTCAATTTGTTCAATATTTTACCCCAAAAACATTATTTGGTCAAAAGTCTACCTTAGTATGTGTTTTTAGACGAGCAAAAAAATGCAAATGTTTTTATTGTTTGCATTTTTTTTGCTCGCTACTGTATTCATTATTTTTTTACTTAAAATTAATTTATACAAGAATATGATTTGGTCTAGTCTCTCCGATGAGCCATGAATGATTTATAAATCTCTATACACAAAACCACAATTTTTACCATTTTAATCATACGGGAAATTAAAGTTAACATATTAATATTAAGGGCTACTACTTTCAAATGATTTTTTGTTTTTTATTTAAAAATAAGTACATATTCGATTTTTTTAATCATATCAGTCTAGCGTAGCTATATACTCTCGCATAAAGATCCTACATACTTTGGAAATAAAAAAGTATTTTTGACCCGTTATTAATCTGCCATAAAACAGTTTTCTAGGTTTCTGACTTTTTCGTTAACTACTAATCCTATTTTAACAAAAACTATTTTTGTATTATACTAATTTAAACAATATGAAAACACTTCAAAAACTATTTTTTTCAATTTTAATTTCAATTTTTTTTTAATATCAATTTTTGAAAACCGATTAATAAATTTTCATAAAACTTTGTGTTAATATTGTGTTAATAAGTATTAATTCATATTTTAAAAAAAATTGAAAATTTTTATACCTATAAAATAAATTCAAATTTTTTTAATGTACTTCGTGCTATTTTCAGTTTTATCACAAAAATGTTAGAATATTTTTGTATTTGTGGTTAGCTGTTAAAAGAAGGAGATTCAGTTAGGAACATTGCACAAATATTGAACGTAAGCAAGAGCAATGAACAAAGAATTGGACAAAAATTTTGAACTGAGCTGAAAAAGAATGTTATATGTAGACCAAGGGTACTGGTCTCTGACATCTTGGTATAGGAAAAGCAACTTCGGCTTCAAATTCATCAGGACTACTTCGCAGAGAAGAGACACTGGCGAAACAGTAAGCAAGTAGACAGCTCAACGACTCCTCAGTTCGACTGGCTTTAGAGCCTTGGAGAAAAAAATTTAACCTTTGTGATCACAACTAGGAATAGACGAGTAGGTACCAAATTTCATAAATTTTTATGGGGTTGGGTTCGATATCCCGCTTTTTATATTCCCGTTTTTTTATATCCCGCTTTTAAAATCCCGTTTTTCATAATCCCGCTTTTGATAATCCCGCTTTTTAAAATCCCGGTTTTTGTAATATCGTTTCGTATAATCCCGATTTTTGTGATCCCGTTTTTTACTATCCCGATTTTGCAATCAAAACTAGTCGTTTTTTAAAATAAAAAACTAGTTTTGATTGCAAAACCGGGATAATAAAAAATTAAAACAAATTAAAAAATGAGAAATTTTTCTAAACCCTTATTATTATAACCCTTAACAAAAAATATAATATATTAAAAAAAAATATGAAAAAGTAAGGAATGTAATATTAAAAAGAAATCAAGAACAACTAATCAAATCGTGATAATCCCATAAATTTATAATAACATAAAATGATCACAACACCTTAAATTAAGTACACACTACACAATCAAAATAAACTTATATTTGGATGAATTTCAACAATTTTGATATTTAATTAAATGAAATTTCTTTTACTTCTGAACTCAATTTAATGTTTTAATTATTCTATGTTTTAATAAAAGATATACCGTTTTCATAACATGTTGTATGTACATATTTTGTGGGCTTTAAGCCGCAAAAATTAGTTTTATCTACTAATTTTTTGTCTATTTCTCATCATTTTTTTTAATTTATGCATTAAGCATTTTTTCAAGAAAACGGGATTTTCGGGATTTGACGGGATTTTAAAATGCGGGATTATAATTGATCGGGGTTTTAAATAAGCGGGATTTCAGAAGACGGGATTTGAAAAATCGGTATTTTAGAAGACGGGATTTTGAAACTTTTTTTTCGGGATTTTCAAAAAACGGGATTTTAAAAAGTGGGATTCCGATACGATCCCATTTTTATGCACTCATTTCTGAAATACAGTCATTTTAACAAAAAGACGTACAAAATTTCAATTGTTTATAACTTTTCTAAAAATTGAAATTTTTCAGAAATATTTTGAGTTATTGTTTTTATCACATAAATCTTCAAAAATATGCAAAAAAAAAGTATAAAAATCAAGAAGCTAATTTTAGGTGGCCCATTTGAGAAATTTTTACTCATATGTAAATCCAACCCTGTTATAATGTACCACATAAGTCAGTGGGGACAGAGGATAACTTCAACTACCACCTGCCAGTGTAGAGCAAAATTGACCGACCATCGGTACTGGTTGTGAGTTATGAAATGTTGCAACGAAGGCGGTAGCGAAAGGTTTTTGCATCGTCATCAGCATCATCATCATCATCGTTCGCTCCAATCCAATGTAGGGCTTCCATAGAACTTGAACGATATAGTGCGTTTACTTAGGAAGATACAGGGCTCTTATGATGGTGAGCCATTCTGGTAAAATCTAGAGAACCGTATATTCTGGTATATGCAGAAGAAGAGAGACCTTGTGCATAATAATGGAGATGATCAATTTAAATATTCGTCCCAGAACGGAGTGGCGGGGTTTGCATATTGAAAAAGAAAACAAAACAAAAAATCAGTTTAAAAAGTCAAAAAACAAGAAAAATAAAAACAAAAATTGAAGAGATCCCGAAGGAGGGCATTCGAAGGATATTCGTTTGTAAACGCCCGCCGTTACGCCCGATCGTTGTACTATAGTTCTGTTCGGTTTGGTTTTGGTTCGAGCTCTATAAGCGTTGGAGTCCTCTCTTAGGGTTCAGATGCTTTTGCATCGTGCGCGATTATCTAAATTGCATACGAAATTATTTTAATTAAAAATCTAATTTTGTGAAAAACTGAAAACTGGACGCTTGTTGGCTTAAAAGCTGGGTGCAGTAATTGTGTGTGAGTGTGTGTTTGTACTATAAGGAGTTGATTCTTTTTGAAGTCAAATTTAACATTAATCTTGTGATGATGTTGTTCTTTACTTGTTTTTTGTTTTTTTTTTTTTTTAAGGTTTTTGAATGGGAGGATCATTTAGTTTTATGTAAAACGGATGGAAATTATTAAAAGCCATTTGGCGTGGGAACATGAATTTGCAAAGTAGATGCAAACTTAGCTATACTTACATATTCTGATATAGAATTGAGATTGAAGGTTTTTGAAGTAAAGTGTTTTAGTTTAAGATGGAGTACAAGGCGACAAGACCGTTGGATTAGAGGTCAGTTGAACTTTTTATATGTGTAAACAACTTGTTAAAATCGGTCTAGCCATTAATTCTAGTCATAAATTCAAGAAAAAGACTGTTGTTAGTTAGCTAAGGCGATAAAAACATATTTGCATCTTGTCCATACATTTTATCCAACTACGGGACAACCCTGCAAACTGCTAGTGATCAGTACATGTATACATCAGGGCGTTCGTTATTTAGGTTTTTTTTTCGAGAATCAAGTTCCTAAGTGGAAAAACTGTTTCTAAATAATAAAAAAAAAAAATTCTCAAATTTTTTCAGATTTTTATTTTGACACTAGATGGCGCCCCAAGAGGGTTTAAGTTTTTTATCATTTAAAATAGGTATTTGTTGACTTATGAGGCCACTTTTTTAGATATAGACTTAAATTAATTTTTTTATGAGGTTCTTGTCTACATTAAACAACGTTTTCAAAAAGGTATAAACCATTTTTCTACAACCAGGGGCTTAGTCAGGACATATTCGAGTATATTCGAATCTTAAAATTTTCAAAACATTCAGATTTAGATTTTATTTAAGAAAATTTCAATTTTTCCTTTTGAAAACTGGTTTGATACATTTTTTGAAATTTTGTTTTATGTGTCGAGCACGGCTTTGATCCTATTTATTCGTTATTGTTCCTATTTGTCCATTAAAAGAAGGTTCAAATATTAGCGACAAAACTATTAAAAATGGTGGTAAGTTGTAAAATGTGGCTTTATGGATTTATTTTTCATGCAAATAAGGAATAAATGTATTGTAATGTATTGTATGAATGTATTTTTTGAGAGAAATGAGAGGACTTGAAACTGGTACCAAAACACCTTCTTATGGCGAATGTTTGAGCATGAAATGTTTTACCATAAAACAAAGTTGAATTTTTTTTTATAAATTTTGACCTAAAAATTTCCCACCCTTTTGATTTTGATCCAAATATTCATAGACACATAAAAACAAAGTTTCAAAAACAAAAAAAAAACATTTTGATTTTTCAATAACAAAAAAAAAATTTTAATTTAATCGAAACCAAAAATTTTTTGAACAGTTCTCTACCAAAAATCCATTTAAACCAGTAACGTCGCTTACGAGATATTCGGACATCAAGAAAAATGGTTCAATGGTAGGACTTAATTTGCCACAGTAAATGCATTTTTTTAAATCAATACCGTTTTTTGACAATTTTTTTTGTAAAATAAGCTCAGCCACGTGTTTTGTTTGTAGAACATAATTTTTATCTACGGCCTAGTGTTTTAAGGTAGAAAAAGAAATTGTGACCCTTGACCTTTTTATGAAAATTTAGGACTTTTCACAGCCTGTTAGAAATGTTTTATTTACTTTGACTTTTTTTTTGTTTATCCATTCTTACCTACTTAGTTGTACATATCAGCTGGAAATAGGGAATGATATGTAAACATATAGGCACACAGCCAGACAGATAGATTAGTTGGATCCACTTTTTTCATATTATTTCTTTATCTCGAGATGGATTTTTAAAAATATTAAACTTGCTCTATCGCAACTAAAAAATATTTATTCGCATTCACAAGTCTCATGATATTTGATTTTTTTTTTTCAAGCAGGTAAAATATAAGTCCAATAAAGACTGATATTAATCATTAGTACACTTCAAATTCACTAGAATAGTTTAGTCACAAATTTGGTTATTTATCGATTTTATTTGCTACTTTTAATTTATTATTAACGGAATTTCCAAAGCTGATAAGAAGTCCAAACTTACGTATGTCCATCGTTATCCTTATCAGTTATAATAATTTATTTAAATTTTAAGATTATCAGGATGATGGCGCATAAAATTCTATTTTTTTTTTTTTGAAGTTCTTCGGAACTGAATCACATCTAGATACATTGGCATGAATTAACAATTTTTTTTTTTCCTTATACCAGGAATATCTACTACATCGATAAGAGTGCTGTTCGATTTATAATTGTGTCAAAATTGATATGATATATTGATAACTACGAGCAAGAGAGCAGGTTATATTGTTTATCATAATGAGTAGTAAATTGAAATTAATTAAAAAAAAAAATATTCAGAACATGACTTCGCAATCAAATTGGAGAAGTATGATAATAAACTTTAAAAACACGAACTAACACATAAATGTTTATCTGGAAAAGACGAAAAGATGAAAGATTATATGAAAATTACTTTAATTTCCGGTCGCGTGTTCAGTTTTTTTTTTTTTTATTTTTGTGTAAAATCTTGAGGATAATCTGTTCATCCTTGTGAGAGATCAATTGAAATGTTATTTAGAAGAAAAGGAGTTTAAAACCTTTTATCCAGAAACAATCATATTGAATTTTGTTGTATGATGGTCAAATAATTCTTTCTTTCAATAAATATGATATATTTAAGGAAAGAAAAATGGTTATCGCGACATAATAGGAATTTTCGAAAATAGAATTGAATTAACAAAATTGTTTTTTTGTTTTTTTCTTTTTAAATTTCGTTTGAAAAAGTCTTCAAGTATTTCAACGACATCTCGTATCTCGAAATAAAAAATGATAAAAATCAATTACAGATTTGAGGTAAATGATAAAGTAATCAAAAGAATGATCGTCCATTCAAGAAGATCGAATCTTTCAATTTATCGGTTTCCTTTCAATTTTGATATCTGATTACGATAGTACATAAACCTTATCTATCTAACGTACATCAGAAGCAATAAGTAATTAACAATGATGATTAGAAAATTTGGGAGTGACACAAAATATTAAAACAGTATAAATAACAAAATAAATAAGATCTAATCAGATTCAGAAAGGAAATTCCTCATTTATATTTTTTCGCTGATGCATTGTAAATGATCAAATAATTTTTGTTAAACAATTACTTAAAAACAGTTTTTTTTTTAACAAAATAATAAAATATCTATAATTTTAATCGGTTTTTTTGGAGAAAATTTGAATGATGCATAATTTTGACTTGCGATATAAGTACTTATAAAAGGCAGTCAATTATTTTTCTTAAACAGAATTATAGATTACCTACAACATAATAGATTATCAAAAAAAAAATCATGTGTGCAATTCACACGTGGTAGAAGTGAAACCTTAAAAAATCATTTTTCTTGCAAAAATAAAAAAATAGAAAAAATCTACCTATTTTTATTCTATCACCTTCAAATCCATGTTTTTTATATGACAACCTATATAAATCTTATATCATCTGAAAGCTTATTGTCTAAGCTCAAAATATATATATCGATCAGTTCTATGAGACATCTACAAAAAGAGCTAGAATTTTTTGAACTCGATCAATTTTCATCAAAAAAAGCAAAAAAACACGTATTTTTATCTTCTCACGCTATTAAATCCATTTTTTCCCAAACAACCTATACAAATTTTTACACCATCTGAAAGCTTATTGTCTTAGCTCAAAATATATATATCGATCAGGTGTATGAGACATCTACAAAAAGAGCTAGAATTTTTTTAACTCGATGAAATTTCATCTAAAAAGCAAAAAAAACATTTATTTTTAAGTTCTCATGCTTTAAATCAATTTTTTTGTTTGACAACCTATAAAAAATTTTATAGGTACCATGTGAAAGCTTATTGTTTCACCTTGTATAATGATGTATAAATCTTATTTCAAAGATGTCTACAAGAGAAGTTAGAATTTTTTAAAGTCAACCATGGCGAATTTCCAGACTGAGATTACGGTACTTCCTACACTGATAGCTGGTCATCGCCAACAGATCTCCACAGGTGTTTTGAGGTATTTTTAAATTTTTTTCAATTTAAGATTGTGTAACTTGTAGAGCACGTAACGTTATGTGTGATATATCAAATAAAAGCTTATGTTAGCAGCATGCGTATTAAAGTTAAATCAAATTTGTATGTGCACTAGATCAAAAGATATAACGTGTGTTCGAAAAGAACATCTTTTTACCGTTATCTCCGAATTTTGAATATGAAATTAATTGAAATTTTGTACAATAATATATTATTTAATTACCTATCTACAGTACAAATTTCATTCATCTATCTATTAAAACAAAAAAGTCATAACAAGTTGAAGTCGTGTCGCGTTTTCGTTTCATTTTGTTTCAAATCACTACGATACTAAAGAAGTTTTCACTTCAAAAAAAATAATTTTTTTTTTGTTAAAGATTTTCGAAAATTATCCCTTGTCAAAAAAAAAAAATGGAATTTTCAAAAAATGTCTCCAAATCCATCGAATGAGACATCAAATGAATGTCTCTTTAGGCTCTATTCATAACTGAAAACCAAAAGTTTCTAGGATTTCGGGTTGCTGAATATATCTCGTGCAAAAAAACACTTATCTGCAAAATTGTAGTTTTGAAAAAAAACGGCTACAAAGTTTTGGAAAATCATGCAATCTTATGGTCAAACGGAAATTAATAGTTTAGGGTTCTAGACAACAGATGGAGGATTGAGATCGACACAGTGAATAGAAACACCGATAGCAAGTAAAATGACGCATTAAAGTGAAATGGCCAAAAAAAACAGATTCGCGGTTTTGTGGCATTGTGCGCGACGATATTAGCAATCAAAATATTTTTTTTTTCTTAATTCATTCGGAAGCAGATATTTTCGGATCAAAGTATCGAAACAAGTTTTGGTTTACAGATATGAGATCACAGTGAACAGGCCTATGCATTCAGCTAAAAAATTACAATTTTTTTTGTGATGTTTACGAAAATTATCCAACAAATTACAATTTTTTTTTTAAGATTTGCGAAAATTATCCCTTGACTAAAAAAAGGGAATTTTTATAAAATTTCTCCAAGTCCATCGAATGAGACATCAAACGAAAGGTCTAGTGTTCGTTAAACATCGATAGTTTAAGATTTCGATAGTATCGATAGTTTTGGGAAAACCCTATCGATACTATCGATAGTATCGATAGTTTTACCAAGTTTCCTAAAAAGCTTTAAAAAGGCTTTTTTGAATAATAAAAACGTTTAATAATCAGAATATTGCAATTTAAAACTTATTTTAAGCAACTGGAAATGTATTATTTCAATTATTAACTTGCAAAACATTTTGAAAAACTAAAAACCAGATGTATTGAAGTCCGAAAAAAAAATTCGGTTCGATATGGCCTGTGGCAAGCTTGCCAAAAATACCAGACAATTATTAAAAATAAAAACATTTAACGCATATGTGCACGAGTTTATCGAGCACAAGAGAACATTTTTGTATAAATAGATACATATATGTACAATACATACATACATCTAGCAGTACTGCATCACAGTACACATAATAAGGTAATATATTCCGAACGTTGTCAAAATTTGTTTGTCAAAAATGGGCAGGTACATATTTATTTAACAAAGAAAATAAAGGTCCTACATTCTAGTAGGTGCATGTATAAATACTAAAAAAGGCCTCAAAAATAAAGTTTAGATTTTACATAAGTAACATTTTACAAACATGGTCGTGTTTCCACCGACTGGCTTGAAAAAAATACTAAGCAAGCAGATGATTTTTTATTTGGTGTTGTCATAACGAACCAAACTATTGCCTTGAAAGTATTTATAAAATGACCCTACTAACAATTTTGCTTCTATAATGCTTTACAAAAGCAACAATTGCATCTGTAAAGCTTTATAGAACCAAAATTGTTTGTCGGGGATACAGCTAAAAACACAATACAAGAAAATAAAATTTATTGAAACAAATCGCGCAGCAACCAAAACCGAAAATAAACAAAATGCAACAGTGACATAGTATGACAATGTTAACAATTAGTATTATAATTCGGTGGTTTCCCAAACAAAAAATCATTCATAAATAATTGAAATGATGAGAAATGAAGATTTCACTAAATTTTCAAAAGTTTTTCAGTGTTTTAGGAGTTCAAAATTAAAAAGCTGGTGGGCTTAGAACGAAAAGCTTGGGGTAAACTGTTAAACTTAAAACTATCGATAGTTTTGTCGATAGTTTTTTAGAACTATCGATGTACGCGATAGTTTTTTACTATCGATAGACTAACGAAAAAATTTTCAAAATCGTTAGAGCCGTTGTTAAAAAAACTAATTTTTTATAAATAATTTTTTGGAAAAAAAGTTTAAAAATAAAATTGGTATGCCATTTTGTAGAAATCACTAATCAAAAATTTCAAAATTTTTTTAAAAATCCAAAAATTATTTTTTTTTTAAATCTTATTTTTGATTTATATTTAAATTATAGGCGTGTTTTTTCTACAACTCAGTAGCTACTCATTTTTTTATTTTATTCGAAAAACAATAAAAACAAATACTTACTTGTGTAATTTTTATTATTGTTTTGCGAATAAAATGAAAAATGAGTAGCTACTGAGTTGTAGAAAAAACACGCCTTATATAGTAAATGCTTCTTCACAAAAAGTTTCGTTGAAATCGAATAAGCTCTTTTCGAGATAATCGGATTTGAAAAAAAATTGTTCTATGGCAGGTACCGTTAATAATGATTTTCAAAAAATTATTTTTTTATTAGCAGATAGACCTTGTCTTTAAACTTACATTTGAATTTGTTAAACAAAATCGTTGGATCCATTTTTGAGCTATTTCAATTTTACTAAAATCGGTATATGACAAGTACCGGTATTTTTGGTCCAAAAAAATTAATTCCAAAAATCCCTCTGGAAAGTCGCCGAATAATGTTACATACCAAGTTTGACATCAATCGGTTCATCCGTTTAGGCTGTAGCCTCGTTTACAGACAGACGGACAGACTGACAGACAGACAGACATACGGACTTCCGGGACCCACTTTTTTTGGCATTTTCTACCATCGTAATGTTATGGAAATGGAATGCATAACTTGATATATAGTACCTATATCGCAAGTAAAAATATATCGGAATATTTAAAGAGGTCTCCAAAGAAGAAAAACTGTTCTTATAGAAACCGTTACGATTTATGTTTAAACAATTTTTCTTATACATAAAAGAAGTACATACATCCAAAGAAATCAAAAAACTTTTTTTTTTCATTTTTTAACTGTAATTTCAAAAACGGGACTTCAAAAACGGACTTCGGATTCAAGTTAATCATCCCGAAAACCTTCAGAAAAGTATACTTTTTGTGGTGTGTATTTTGAGTTTGTGTGATTCACTTTAAGGGAAATTGAATTTGTTTTGTAGTACTTAAATTAACGGTAGCTGCTACGAATACTTTCTCAAAATTGATTGTGAAAAATTTCTTTCATCATCCTTAAAAACCTTTGCTGTAATTTAATCTCATTTAAATTAAAATATTAAAATAGAGTTTTCAATTAACATGGGTCAATTTTAAAAGAAAAAAAAAACAATTTCGATTTTAATGTCCTTAGTAAAAGTGTAATTTTCATAATTTTCGTATTGGAAAATCTATATCTCGGACTCCGACTGTGAAAAAGAATACATTTCAACGAAACCCTGATCATAAGATTATCTGTCAACGATCCACCCGCATTAAAAAGTATCATTTTGAATATTTTTTCTTAAAAAGTCATCCACACTTAAATAATTTTTTTTTTTAAGGTGAGATCCTGGTAGGACATAAAATTCAGGTAAATTATAGTTTGCAATCTGTTAACAGCTATGGCGCCGAACACTATAATCAACAACTCACACAAAAAAACAACAAATTTTAAGACAATCTAAAAGAATGCAGAAAATGATGTCCTTTTGTGTTACCATATTATTTTCAAAAAGGACTCTGGATAAGAAAATTGATCGAAACAATGGCATTTCATTGTAATTTGTATGACTTTCTTTTTGTATTTATTTTTAATTTTTTTCTTTATTTTGTTGAAGAAAAAAAAGCAAAAAATTCAACACCATGACATTTGGTCCATCATCGGTTTCAGGTCTATGATCCTTAATGATCGGTGTGGATGTCCATGTCCAGGTTGCCTATTCCTCACCTGTGGCCTTTGATAAATTAATACATGCGCATGAAGAGAATATAGAGGCGTATCATTATATTGGTATTATAATGTGAAAACTGAACAGAAGAAGGCCTGAGTGCATTCTAATACTAGCCAATAATGAGTTTTTGTTCTCAATGTTGCGCTACAAATCGATTAATGATGACTCTTTGCCCCCAAATCTACATTATGACTTTCTTCGTTTTTCTGGATAATAGCCATGTAGAAAGGATAATGCATTTAAATGATGAGCTGAACGCTGACCATATGACAAGTTGTGCAGATGTTAATTTTCAAGAACAATTTGAACGTAATCGTTAGAGTATGGCACAAGAAAGAAAAAAACTTAAATGATTCTTTTAATTTTGTCAAAAGAAGTAAAAAGCCTATAAAAGACACTAAGTACTTTAAACCATAATATAACTACATAAAGTGTCAATTTTTCGAAAAGAATCAGTTCCAAATTGTTAAAATTTATATTTTTTGTCATTTTTATGGTTAACTTGAAAGCCTAGTATGCAGATCGAATCTAATTTAAGTTATTCCTGAATTGTTAGTTGAAACGTATAAGAGCTATGACATGGAGAAGCCTTGAAGAGATGATGAAAAGAAGCCGGACTCGGTGCCACCCTGTCTAAAGAGCTGCGTTACGAAGCTGACAACCTTTGACCTGTAAAACGTCTAAATTTGGTAAGAAGATGTTATGTTATTTATTACTTTTCATTTGAAACCATATCTTCCTTTAGCTCTAAAAAATACACGCCAATCTTGTCAGAATGCGGACGGGAAGAACTGTGGTTTTCGTAACAGCTAATAGCCCTCTTTCACTTCCAATTTGAAATTTTCTTTAGATCGATGAGTAAAGTGTTTCTACAGTGACCGCCCTGCTTATTAGGCAACGATGGAGCATTCATAAATGTAGATGAGGAGATAATGACTGCAACAAAAAAGGTAAGAAGAAAGCTTTGACACAGTGACAGTGACTAAACTTTCATATCTTCAAGTCGTATTTAACGGAGGGTAATGATAACTTAACCTTCAGTCGCCCCTAAATTTGAGGTAAGTACGTAATTCATTTTTTCCTATTTTTAAGCTGAGCTCATAATATTAAAAGAATATTTTGTCAAATTTTTAAGGCGATTCCAAATCGACAAAGTTATGAGTATTTTATACATCAACGTTTTGTATCAAAACTTAAAACTAAAGTTTTCAAAGTCTTAAAACTACTCTATACGATTTTTTTTTTTTTAATTTGGAACACCTTTTTTCACAAATTTTTAAAAGTGGAGAGTTTTTTCTAAATTTATTTATAATTATGCTAGAATTTTTTCAATGGGTAAAGGTAAAAAAAAAACGTTTTTTGCCCCTAACTCCAGATTTTTGGGGTGTTAGGGACTTTTTAAATACCGTTTCGTAATCAGTGCGACTAGCTCTACAAAAAATTGAGTGTTACACAGTGTAATTTGTATTTTCCAATAACATTTTAACCTGTTAATTTTTTGCCCTACCTGAAAAAACTATTTTATTCTACTAATGAATTTCGATTCGTATGATCAAGCAAAAAGTTACGAGGACCACCGCAATCTTATTTTTTTTCCGAGACAAGTCGGAATAATTTCTCACATTGTGGTATTTTGTCTTCTTCTTTTTGGCGGAGTAAAAAAAAAATAATTTAAGAAAATCCACCTAGGTATAATTAAATGCTAATTTGTTGCAATTTTATATCATTTTTATATTTATAATATAATTAATATTTTTTTTTAGTTAAAAAATTACATTTACGGTTTGCTAAGATCAGTGGAGAAGTTTTGAAAAAATACAACTTTTTTAATTTTTCTTTTTCAGTTTTTAAAAACAAAATTTTTGTTGCAAAGTCAAAATTTGTAGCTCCTCAAACCAGTGTTGCCGAAAGTACTCCCATAGGAGTATTGTGCTACTTTCAGCACCTCCGTACTCCCGTACTCCTCCTTTCACATTCGTACTCCTTTTTTTTTTAATGACAAAATATTTTACACTTGTAGCAAAGTGTAAAAAAAAGTAAAAAAAAAATTTTATCAAATCGGATGTGTTAAGCGACGAGTTTCTCTCTAATCCGAATTTTTCTGACATTTATTTAAAAAATATTAACTCTGTATACGTTGGGGCTAAAGCCTGGTACGCTGTTCGCGCTAAATTTTAGCCGAGATAAAATTCCCATACAAGTTATCGATAATTTGTATGGGATCCATTTTAGCTCAGATAAAATTTTCGATAATCTGTATGGGAGCTAAAATTTAGGGCGAGCAGCGTACCAGGCTTAAAGCTGAACTTTTTATTAAAACAAACAAAATTGAAATAAATGAAATAATTGAGTTTAAAGGTGTTTGCCGAGAATATTATAAGACCCTGTCAGCTCAAATTTCACAGCGAATCGATTTTGATGACGAAATTCTGAAACATATTCAAGGCATTGACCCTTTAAATTTAGCAGAAAGTGCAACTTCAATAATTTCTTCCATTCCCGATTTGATTAACGAAAATGAAATTGAAAACCTCGACATGGAATGGCGAACACTACTTAGCCAAACTATGGTTTCGAATTCATTAGAAATAGAAGAATTTTGGTCAGAAATATTTTTTTTTTAAATGCTCTTAATGAAACACTTTTCCCTCTGAAAAAGGATTTTGTTAGTGCTTTATTAAGTCTTCCGCACAGCAGCGCAGCGGCAGAACGAGTTTTTTCCCAACTCTTTATCATGAAAGATACAAAACGAAACAGATTGGAAATAAATACAATAAATGCAATTATGAGTTGCAAGGAATTGTTAAATAGAGTTGATTGCCACAAATGGAATCCTTCAAAACAACTTTTAAAAGCGTAGGTATAAAAAATAATATTTGTTTTTTTCTTATATCATTTTATACTTACCTACCATATAATCAAAATACCTTGATTTTTGCAAAACCACTTCTATTTAATGTATTTAATACATATCTTGTGATTACAATATTACTATAAATTAAGCTATTTACCATAAGACAGATATTTTATTACTTTTGTTATTTGAATTAATAATTTATTTATTTATGTTTTGTTTTTTTATGTTTAACTTAATATATGTTTTTAAAAATAAAACTAAAAAAAAATTTCAAGACAAAAAAATGGCTGTACTCTTATTTTGTTCAAAATACTCCCCTTTTTTTTCTGCCGTACTACCGTCTAATATTTCTCTCCGGCAACACTGCCTCAAACCCATTTTAAATTTTATTTTTGTTACTTCAACATTTTGGATTGGGTGAACCAATTTTGAAAATTCTTTTTTTTTTGTCTCATTTCAATTTCGTCCAGTTATGATTTTTTAGTACTTAGTTGGGCAAAAAAGTAATATTTGCTTTAAAACTGATGCAGCTGAATTAAAATTTTTGAATGCATTTGGTAGCAGGGTTATTAAAAGTTCCGTTACAAAAGAAAAAAAATGAGAAAAATTAAGATTTGTAGTCATGGCACATGAAAAACCGTCACAGGATGACCATTTTTTCGACTTTTTTTTTCAAATGCCCATAACTCACAAAATATATGGCTGCGATTTTTTTAATTATTTTTCTGATAACTGTCACCACCTACCCTATCTACCGTTTTCGTTTCGACGTTATTTTTGGGACACCCTGTATAGGTAGAATCCATGAGAAAACCACAAAGCTTTGATCTACAAAAGTCAGTTTTTTTTGTTTTTTTAAAGAGGATTATTTAAATATTCAAGGTTCGTTTAAAAAGTAAGCTTTCATTTCTGAGAACTATGTAGTCAAGATACTTTTTAGTTTTGCATTGGTCCAGGGAACCGGAACAAAAAATTACTGATGAAAAAAAAAAATTGTGATCAAAATATTTTTTTTTTAAAGCTCCATTAAAAATAATTATATTTGAACTAGGATTTTAAATTTGGACTCCCAAACTCTGAAAATGTTTATACAAAAAAATTCTTTGATTTTAAAAATAAGGAAACTTTGAGTAGGTACCTGTCACAGTCGAGTTCTTCGACAGATTTTAAAATTTCTTTTACATTTTGAAGTTTCCAATATTCCTTAAACCAGTTAATAAAATAGTTTTCAATTTTAAATACACCCGAAATATGTTGAAATTTAACTTCAATAACCCATGGGTAAAAAAATGGATTCAAGTGAAATATGAATCAGGAACAAGAAATAAAGCAAGTTTGATCAAAATCTTGAGTTTGGTGTAGAGCATTATATAGCTGCCCGTCCTTACAATAATATTAATTTGCATTTTACCATTCTCTCCTTGTTTCGACAAACAAGCTTTTTTTTTGAACACTTGTTTGACAAATAAAATTTCATAGATTTCAAAACAACTTACCACTTGTGACATCTTCGACCTTTAACTCCTCCTCATCACCGGTCGCATCGACCTTGAACGCCTTCATATCCATAGCTAGAAGTCGACTCATAGTATCTGCATGCGATAATGATGACGTCAAATCGGTTAGAAATTTATTGTTATTAGTGCAGCTGTTGTTGTTGGCTAATGTTGTTGTAGTGGTTACCATTGAAGTGGCAACAGTCAATTTCGAGACTGTAAAGTCGAGAGGTTGTTCTGCACCGATTAGAGTGCCGCCAGCGCTGCGAGCAGTGTGCTGGTCATTAACACCTGCCTCTGCCACTGCTGCTGCTGTTGATCTTGTAGTTGAAGGTGAGACGGCCGAAGCCGATGACGACGATGGCGATGGTGATGGTGGGCTATCGTAGCCCACAGACGCCGCTGCCGCTGTAGCCACAGTGGCAACCACTGATGGATGATGATGCTGCGTCAGGATGTGATGAGGTGTTCGTTCAGCGGAGCTTAGTTGAGCGATCAGCAGCGACATGATTGGGTGTGCTGAGCATTTGATTTATGATTGATGATTAGATAGGAGTCAGCGTCATTGGCGTCGTCGTCGACTCGAGTGCAGTAGCATAATCTGGAAATGAAAGCATCATAAAAATATAGAAGCCATGAAACTGGAAGCTTTTTCTCTAAAGGCTGGTGTAAATATCGTGGGAAAGCCATCTCCGTTAAATGGAAATTCATTAAACAATTAACCAATTAGTTGGTATAATTTGCTAATTTAATAATAATATACTTTTGTTTGGTCGTTTATTTAAACTGACAATTGCCTCTAACGTTGTTGAGCCTTTGGGGTGACATTATGACAGTTACACGTTCACAGTTAACGCTTAATCGAGCGTGAAGAAATTCTTTTTTTTTTTGTCAGCTTTATTATGAGGGTTGTCTAAAGTGGAAACAACACTTTGGGGCACGACTAAAGACGACGGCGACGGACGGCACGATGTTACCCATCAGAATGAGAATGTTTGAAATACAAGTTAATTGACAAAAACGATACAAATTGATTATAAAATTCTTTCAAAAGTTTACCGCTGGGTTTCTGATGGCAAGGCGGCAAGTCTTCATCATTATAATTAGGCAGTTAACATAAGGGTGACATTTGCGTGAATGGGGGTCAGTTTGTTTTTTTTTTTTGAGACTTTTGTCATATTTATATTCAAAAATATTTAAATTAACTTCAATTGAATGAATCGTTAGAGCGATGATATGGGACACTATTTATGAGCTGTCAATTGATTTGTTTGAAATTAAAAAGAAACCGAGATGGGATTTTGGATCTTAACCGATTTCTTCTTAAAATAGATGGCTAGAATTTTGAACTTTTGAAACTGGACACAATTAACGTGTTTTGTCAAATACTTAATATGTCAATCATAATCATGATCAAGAAATATTGAAATACAATGCAAATACTGTTAAATATTTTTGTGATTTGAAAACTACTATATGACTTCTACTATGACTGAATGCTGCATACACCAGCATTTGTGAGTACACAAATCGTCGCACAGTGGTGCCATTCTTCGTTTTTGGCGTCAAAATTCATTTGCACGGCCATTTCTGGACGAAAAGTCGTGAAGTTTGGTACACTTAATGATAATAGTATGGAGAATACAAAAAGGCTGCCAACTTTTTTTTATTCAAAATGGCGGATCCAAAATGGCGGAAAGAATGAGCTTTAAAATAGAATTTTCATTTTCAAAACAGTATATAAGCTAGAAATTGGGCTAAATTCATGTCAAAAAGGTGTTAGATTTGTGATTTAGGATTCATAGATTCATATTCTTTACAAAAAAAATCAAAAAATCTGTAAACAAAGTCCAAAAAATGCCAAATTAGTAAAACACACTTTAAGACCTCTAAATACGCTATTTCATGTATTTTTTTTTTCACTTATCACAATTTTGAGATCTCTTCTATTTATGTTTCATAAGAAAATTGAAAATATTGGGGTTATATGGTTGCCAGCTATGTTTTTAAGTAAATATAAGAAAACATGATATAATGAAAAGTTACAATGTTCAATAAAACTGAGAATTTATTTTTTCCGTAAACCAAAATATAATTTCCTAATAGATTTTAACGTTCTTAATTCAAATTCGAAGTCGAAAAAAATCTATGACGTCACGTTTCGTAGATAAAAATTAATTTTGATCTGCTTATATCTCAAAAACGTGACGTCATAGATTTTTTTCGACTTCGGATTTGAATTTAAAACGTTAAGATCTATTAGGAAAGTATATTTTGGTTTACGGAAAAAATAAATTCTCAGTTTTATTGAACATTGTAACTTTTCATTATATCATGTTTTCTTACATTTACTTAAAAACATAGTTGGCAACCATATAATCCCAATATTTTCAATTTTCTTATGAGACATAAATAGAAGAGATCTCAAAATTGTGATAAGTGAAAAAAAAAATACATGAAATAGCGTATTTAGAGGTCTTAAAGTGTGTTTTACTAAATTGGCATTTTTTGGACTTTGTTTACAAATTTTTTTATTTTTTTGTAAAGAATATGAATCTATGAATCCTAAATCACAAATCTAACACCTTTTTGACATGAATTTAGCCCAATTTCTAGCTTATATACTGTTTTGAAAATGAAAATTCTATTTTAAAGCTCATTCTTTCCGCCATTTTGGAGCCGCCATTTTGAATAAAAAAAAAGTTGGCAGTCTTTTTGTATTCTTCATACTATTATCATTCAGTGTACCAAATTTCATGACTTTTCGTCCAGAAATGGCCGTGCAAATGAATTTTGACGCCAAAAACGAAGAATGGCACCACTGTGCGTCGCCCTAGAAATGGATATAGGCCGTATAGGCTATTGAAAATCTATGTATATACGGCTACCCAATTCTAGGGCGACGAAATGTGCACTTGACGTTTTGAGGCTGCTGGCGAAGTTAAACATGTTATACTCTTGGTGATAGGGAGTTATGTTGTTTTGTGCAAAAAGATACGAGGACTTTTATTGTTACACTTAATGCGTTCAGAGTAATAGTGGGCCAAGTCCACTTCTCTATAAGTTAGATGTTTAAGGGGGGAAATCCCTCCGGAATTTTTTATTTTTGCATTATTTTTTTTTTGCGTAATAAATTTATTTATCAACCGAAGAAACTATTTTCAGTGATCTTAGCCTTAAATGAAGCCTCAAAAGTGCCTAGATAGTCCCGAAACCAATGCGCTCCGAACCTACCATAGTACGAAAACAAAAACTTTAAACGCATTTTTTTCGAAACTAGTTTTTTTCCGCGCCGCCGTGCAATGTAACTCAAAAACTAATGAAGCTATCGACTTGAAATTTGAAGCAAATTACTCCTTAAATCAAAACATGAACCTAAAAGTTGAATACAATTTGTACAGTAAATATTTTTTTTAACTACTTCTTTGTAAAAAAAAACATGTTTTTTTCGTTTTTTTGATTTCTAATTTTTATTTTTCATTTAAAAAAAATAAATTTAGGTTCATATACTAATATCATCTAACGAAAAAAAATTTCCTTTTTGATTTAAGATGATTTCCTGGACCTGTACATTGCACGGCGCAAACTAGAGGCGTCAACTTTGAAAGGCTCCAGAGCCGCCATTTTGTTATTTTTTCATTTAAAAAATTTTTTTTTTCAATTCTTGATAATGCCAGTAATATCTTGTCTTTTTCCAAATTTCAATAAGTGGCTTCAGTTTTTCATAAAAAAATAGTGAAAAAGGTGTCGTCTGGAGGGATTTCCCCTCCTTAAAGGTCTTAAAAATTAAGTGTTTGTTTATTTATAAAATAGAATGGTCTATAAAACATTTTTTTTTTTTCAAAAATTCTTTAGTTTCTAAAAAAGAGCTTCTCAAAGTTGTCTATCATGCTTAAATTTCAAATAAATAACTTATCACATTATTTTTCTGAACGCCTCACATAATAATGTTTGATCACTTCGATTACCTTACAGACAGTATAACGTAACATTTTTTGTCCACAATATTGAAAAAATTAAATAACTTTGAAAAATTTCACTTCTTCTTCAATCAATGTATGTAAAAAAAACTCTTCCCTCGTAAATAGTTATTTGGAAAAATGTTAGCGAAATAAAAGTTTGTTAGGTAAAAAAATATTAGTGATAAAAAAATTTATCCAAAAACTAGTAAAAAATTGCGCCATGCAAATTTTTTTTTCAAAAGTTTTGACAGTAGGTATAGACATAAACTTGAAAATGCAAACATTAACATTTGTGCGTTTAGCGTTAAGCCTTAGATCTTGACCAATTAAGAGTATCCTCTCCTAAAAATACACTGTACTGTACGAGTACTTCGATTGAATAATTTGCCTTAAAACAATTGTTCATTGTTTTCCGCTTGCCCAGAAAGGTTAAACAAAATTTTTGACGTGATAACGTCTTATAAATCAAAATCGATGAACCATGGCAGCCACCACAAAAAGTGCGGCAAAAA
This sequence comes from Episyrphus balteatus, assembly GCF_945859705.1. NCBI lineage: Eukaryota > Metazoa > Arthropoda > Insecta > Diptera > Syrphidae > Episyrphus > Episyrphus balteatus. The sequence goes on from NC_079134.1 coordinate 39,699,003, forward strand.
ATTTAAATTCAAAATTAAAAATAAACTATTAGAGATACAAAAATCTCCTAAAACTTATTTGAAAGATAATAATCTAAAGCCTTATCCAATTGAAGGATTTTTAAAAATTCCGTCATTTAATAGGGTAAACCGGGGTAAAACGGAAAGATGAAATTTGGGCTAAAAAACGCGTGGTCGTAGAGAGTTGATTCTTTTTGTTATAGATAGAGGAGACTGATTTAAGGATAACTGCATTTAAGAAAAAATTCTAAAAAATTCTGGAACTCCGCTATAACGTTTTGTTTGAACGTTGATCAGGTGTTGTGGGTTAGACAAAATGTGGATTATGGGTAGAGGAATTTTTTTTGACAATTCTAAAGGTGCCAGGTGAAAGTTGAAGGAAAAAAAATTAGGCGTCTCATACGGATTTTTTCCAACACTCTGCGTTTCGAAATATGAATTTTTGAAAAATACCTACTTTTTTAGGGGTATTTTTGGGTAGTTTTTGATTATTAGCTTTTTTTTGGAGCGTTTAAAAATCTCAAGTTATATGGGACATGTAGGGCTAAAGATAAATGCGCATAAACGTGCAAAAAATTGGAATCGTTAAAAGAGTTTTGACTGAATGCGGAGAAAAATAAGTTTTTAAAAAACAGGTTTTTTGGCCGTTTTTAACCGATTTTCATCGTTTTTTATTTTTACCTTTTTTTCTTTATTAGATAGAGGAATATTATATATGGAGTAATGATAGACCATGACTACGACTATATGTGTGCGAAATTTCAATCATTTTCGTAAACACAATTTTGAGATAACGGTAAAATATAATTTTAGAATTCAACAGGTTATAACTTTTTACCAAGAGCAGATAGAAATTTGATTAAACATTTATGAGTATCCTGATACAATTACCTTTCAATTGGTATATCACACATAATGCTAGACTAACTACAAGCCACACAATGTTAAATCAAGAAACTTGCGAAAAACATCATACCACCAGTGGAGATCTGTTGCGCCATGAACAGCCACCAGTGTGGGAAGTACCGTAATCTCAGTCTGGAAATTCCACATGGTTGACTTTAAAAAATTCTAACTTCTCTGTAGGCATCTTTGAAATGAGATTGATACGTCGCGTCGTTTGAAAGGTGAAACAATAAGCTTTCACATGGTATAAAATTTTTTATAGGTTGTTAGGGAAAAAATTCATTTAATAGCATGAGAACATAAAAATAAATGTTTTTTTGCTTTTTTTTTTGATGAAATTTCATCGAGTTTAAAAAATTCTAGCTCTTTTTGTAGATGTCTCATAGACTTGATCTACATATATATTTTTAGCTTAGACAATAAGCTTTCAGATGGTGTTTTTTAGATTGTTAAAAAAAATGGAAGATAAATTTACATGTTTTCTTTGATGAAAATGATTGTTTTAAATAAATCTTTTTAATACTTTTTGCTCATTGTAAAAATTTAAAAATGGTTTTATTATTTAGAATATTTGGCTTTTTAATGGTATAATTTTTTTTGTGAGCTTTTAAAATAAAAAAAATTAATATAATGAGAAAAGAAAAAAGGTATTTTTTTTTTCGCTTTTTCTTGTAAATTATGATTGTTTGAAATAAATAAAAGCTTCAAATGGCTCATTTTAAAAGCACACAACCTGTTTTCTTACGACGTTATCACGTAAAATCATCGTTCGTAAACCGGCTTTACAGACAACCTCTTTTTTTTACTAATAACAGTGGTAACTTTTAAATTAAAAGTCTTCCTAATATCAGGCAAACGAATCGCAGTTTTGTAAACAAATTTTTTTTTTTTTGAATTTTGTTTTAAAATTGTATGCGAGTTGTATTACTTTAATAATGAGGGGGATACAGTTTTCTTAGAAGAAATTAGAATTCAATGCTCTTTGCATAAAATCCAACACCGACACATGTTAAGGAAAATTTATGTATCAAATACCTCTGCCAAAATAGTAAAGATAAAAAAAATATTTTTGGCGTAACAGAAAATATTGAACAAAATTATACTAGTTTTAAGGTAGATATTTTTTAATTCGCAGTTTTCAGGTATTTATCAATATAAAACACATTCAGTTTTATTTATTTGATTTAGGCCTGATTTTTCAATCGTCAGAAGAATAATGTCAATATAAAAGATCTTATATAATTTTAATATAAGCCAAAAACAAAATTAAAAAAAAAAAATAATTTTTGGATTTAAAAAAAAAATTTTAAAACTTTTTTTTGAAAAATCAAATTTTCGAAAACGGGACATTGAATTATTTTGAAATTTTGTTTTTAGATGTTGATTAGTGATTTCTACAAAATAGCATACCAATTCTATTTTAAAACTTTTTTTCCAAAAAAATTATTTATAAAAAATTAGTTTTTTAAAAAACGGCTCTAACGACTTTGAAAATTTTTTTCTAAAAATGCATCTCAATATATCAATCAAAACTGCATACTTGTTTACGAGGGCAATTTGATTTCAGATTTTGTTTTATATATTTTTTTTAACGAATTTAATTTTTTTTTATTTTTTTACATTTTCCAAATTTCTATATAAAAAGTCTTTAAAATTTAAGCAACTTGAACTCTAAGAGCAAGTTCGTGCGACCCAGTCGTGCATTTTATTTTTATTTTTTTTATTTTATTTTATTTTTGTTTTTATCCCATAAATCTTGAAAAAGTGATTTTTTCCTCAATTTTTTCAACTTCACCCATTTTTTATTGCACAACAAAACAAACAACAACAAAAAAGTTAGGTTATATTCTGAAAGAATATTTATTTATTGGTGAACTGCTGGGCGCTGGTTAAATAAATGGAATCAAGAATTTTTGAGTAGTTTTTAATAAAAGGTTTTCGTTTCAATTTTTCTCAAAATACAAAAAGAACTCAAAAGGTATTTTTTGCAGAGGCGTACGTTGATTTGCAGCCCGGCAGGGGCAAGACTCAATTTGGGAGCCCTTTTCTCTTAATTTTTTTTTTTAAGAAAATGTATATATGTATGTATTTATTTAAGAAAATGTTTGTTTTATTGAGTTTGACCAAAACTGCGGAATCTATGCTACTTTTTCGTAACTAGAAAATATGGCATATTATGATGTGAATTGCAAGGTGCAAAATAGGGTGCTCGTTATTTTAAATTTAGAATTTGTATGCTCCTAAGAAATGAAATTAAAAAACCCTAACCCGTGCCGCCAAGCGGTTAAAGTTTCTTATGGAATAACATGGTGTTTCTTGGACCTTGTTCGATCAATTTTAAATTCCAGCCAAACCATTTGTTCAAAAAATTTAAAACTTTACAGACTCAAACTTTATAAGTTTGACCCCGTGACCCACCCTTGTATACATTAAGTAAATAATTATGAAAAATATACGTACATAATTATTGGTTTGATGACATGATTCAACAAAGTATTCAATATCTATCAATGTTTTCCCAGACAATACTGGTATTCCACTTGTTGAAAAGTTTTTATTGATCAAAAGACTATCAATTTGGTGATAATGATAAACTTTTTCTGAGAAAAATTACCCAATTAATTTGAAAAAAAAAAACTCAATGTCACGCTTAGTTTGCCAAAAAATCGGCATTATTTTTAAAAAAATGCTACCTCATGTTCTTAAAATAACAAAAAAAAAAAAAAATTGGAATTCCCGACTGATTTAAAAAAAATTATCAAAAAATTTTATTGATTATTTAATTAATATTTATTGAAGTTTTTTTTTTTTTATTTTATCGCAGGCCTACTTAAAAAACGCAAATTAGCAACCAAAATCATAATCATGCACGCAGGCAACATTTTTTCTTTTTTGAATGAAAAAAACTTTATCAATAAGAAATCTCAATATTTCATCAATATGATTGTAATCATAACCAATTGAGTTAATAACCTAAAGTGACTGATTATTTCTTCACACTTATGATGGCTACAGGTTAATATATATTTTTTTTCCTTTTTTATGTCGAACGACATAATATTTCTTTTTTCTTTTAACTGATATAAGAATTGTGATAAGAAATGTGGGCTTGTTTTCTTTAGCGTTTTTTTTTTTTTTCTTTTATTGATAAGAAATTGATATTAATTTTTTTTTATTGACGTGCATTTTAACTTTCTCAGAAATAATGCCTACATGTTCGGTTAGTTTTCGTTTGTTCATTGTTGTTATGTAAATAAAAGTGTAAGTTATACAGGTACTGGTTAAATAGATAAAAAAAATATAATAAAGAAAGTAAATAAATGATAAATCAATATCTGATGACGAACTCAATTTATATGGAAGAATATTGATATCAATACAATTTTTACGTACACCTGTGATGCACTCATGCACTTGTTATTTTTTTTTTACAAACAATGATATAATTTTTATTGAAAGAAATTTTATTTTACTTTATAGAAAAAACTATGATTCTAAGAATGTTGTAATTTTAAGTTAATTGCGATGTAGTTTTATCAGTTTTGTTGTTGAGTATAATCAAAAACAATACAAAATTGAAAAAAAGCCCCGAGAGACTTTTTGACTCCAAATATTTTGAAGAACCGTATACCGTACTATCTGAAAGAGGTACTAGAGTATTGAGTTACTTTCAAATAAGTTATAAGTAGGAATAGTGCTGACAAAAACATTGTCACTTCCATTAATTGAGATTTTCTTACACAAAACTTATAGCCCAGGCAAATTCAGATTTAGGAAACATGACAGAGTATCAGTTATTATATTTAGAATCTAAAATATTGCCAATTTATACTATGCAAATTAATTGAAAAACTCACGTTATTTAATCCTCCGAAAACCTTATAAAGTTCTAAATTTAAATTACCAGTTTTTTTAATTCGATATTGGGACGCATATAGCTAAAAAACTGCTTTATATTTCCATTCTTAAATTTGCTCACACTAATAGAAGAAAACTTGGTGACTAATATTATGGTGGTTACAGTAAATATTGAGGACTCATTTTATAGATAACACTGGTCAACAAGGTTTTTGCCACAAGAACCAAAATATACTCTTCTAGTAGTTTTTGGGGTGCTAAATCCGAATCTGAAGTCAGAAAAATTTTATTGGCCTTCGTTTTTGAAATATTACCGTTAGAAAATGTCAAAAAACGTAATTTCAGCTGTTTTCGAGGTTTTGTTTTTATGTGGAGTAATTCATTATGAATAAATTTGTAACGGTGCCTATAAGAGCTAGTTTTATTCCTTCAAAAAATGTTTAAATCTCTCCGATATCTCTTTTATTGCCCGAGATATTTAAAATTTAAGTAGCGGTCTTTGAATCAGAAACAACACTGGCCAACCAAATTAAACTTTTTTTGCCACAAGAATCAAAATATACTTTTCTAAAGGTTTTTTGGTTGCTGAACTCGAATCCACAATCAGAAAAATTCTATTAGCCTTTGTTCTTGAAATATTACCGTTATAAAATGCAAAAAAAGGTTTTTTTATAACGGTTATATTTCAAGAACGCAAGCTAAAAGAATTTTTCCGATTGCGGTTTTGAGTTCAGCAACTCAAAAACCTTCAGAAAAGTATATTTTGGTTCTTGTGGCAAAAATTCTGTGACCAGTAACTTAAACTTTAGATTAAATTTAGTTTCTCTTTTTCTTATTAACTGAAACTTAAGATATCTCGAGAAATAACAGAGATATCGGGAAAATTTAAACAGTTTTTGAAAGAAGAATATTTTTTTTTTATAATAACCGTTACAAATTTGTTTATAATGAATTACCCCACAAAAAAAAGAGAACCTCGAAAACAGCCAAAATGACGTTTTTTAGCATTTTATAGCGGTAATATTTCAAAAACGGATACCAATCAAATTTTTCTGACTTCTGATTCGGATTCAGCACCTCAAAAACTACTAGAAAAGTATATTTTGGTTCTTGTGGCAAAAAAAAAGTTAAATTTTGTTGACCAGTGTAATTCGAAGTAGTACAATTCTCAAAGAATATTCCACAAAAATCGAGTCAGTTAGATATTAATTTATGAAAAAATATTATTTTGGCTTCACCCGGGCTCTGGCCAACTATAAAATTGAAGTTAATCAACAAATTTGTATGTCATATATTAGATAATTTTATTGTTAATAAGTCAATGGTCAATTTTAGTTCAAATGGTTCAAAATGGAGCTATTAAATAAATGGCGGTTACACCCGAACGCGTACCATATCCCAACAAATTGACTTTTATGATAAGCCCATACACATTCCATCAAAAAAACTTTATCTCGCGAAAAATGCAATTTGATTTGCCTGGGCTACTAAATTAATTTATTATTTTTAGTAATCAAACAGTTCAAATATCTACAAAATAGTGATCTTTAAGAATTCATAAAAATAATAAAAACAGTGGCCCTTAGTAATAGGTTCGAATTAAGCGAAAGCTCGATTTAAACAAAATATAAAACTGTTGAAAATGCGCCCTCAGAGTTTTTTTTTTTCTTTAATTAATTTATAATTTGTTTATAAATTTTGTTTAATATTGAATTTTGCCTAATTTGTTTTTGTTATGAAAAATAAAATAAATATTTTATTATTAAAAAAACGTTCTCGTTTTATTTCTTAAGGGAAATTCATACCAACAGCAAAATTTATTAAAAACATACCTCAACTCAATTTTAAATTAAAATAGTGCTATCATCTTAAAATCGACTTAGTTAGAGGTGAATGGCCTCTAAACCAATTCTAAGTTTAGAAGTTAGATGTATGTTTTATTACCATTATTTTTTTGTTGTAAAAATCGAATTTTGCTAAATTCGGGTCAATTTCGTCTATTAAAAAATCACTGAATTTTTTTGTTTGTTAAATGTTAAGGCTCCGTGCACACATGCATTTTTTTAAGCCATTTGATTTTTCAGGAATCAAAAACGCTGTGTTACTGTTCTGCGAGTTTTAAAGAATTTTTAGGATCATAACTTGCTGGAAAAACCAAAACCAGAACCAATACGAATGTTTTGCGAGAGCGTCGTCAAAATGACCTACTTAAATTAATTTTAAGCTTTTTAGGACGTGTGCACACATGCGAGGCGCTCGATTCTATAGAACTTCATACAGCGTCAATTTACCGCTCGTTCTCTTGTGTTTTGTTTTCCCGGAGCGTCACCGCAAGAGTACAAAAATGATACAGCGTGACCGCACGACCTCCGCTGCGTCCAAAAAACCTATCTATGTATGCACCGAGTTCTAACGTTGTTCCGATATCGCAAAATGTTGCCATTAAAATTTGCAGTGACATGAAACAAATACTAGTAATATAGTATAGAACAAGGTTAGTCTTAAATCATACATTACATAACATAATTTCATTACTCCGAAATTAAATATAAGTTAGGTATATAAAGTCTAACTTTTCATTTCTCTCGAATAAACTCTTTAAGTTCTTGGTTATCATCTCTGGTACCTATTAAATTTTATTCACCTTCACATTTAAAAAGACTTTTTGATTCTTTATATGTAGGTAAGAGAATTGAAACCGCGCATTGTCAATTTTATTAGGTCACTATTGTTTTACTGAAAAATATTCATTTTTCCATACAAAGGACTTAAAATTTTAGGATTGTGCTATAAAGGGTGAAAAAAACTCGTTTAGGCCATTCTTCCGGAAAGGTATCGATATCATACCAAGATTTTATAAGTCACTTTGATGCACTTGAGGACTATTATTTATTATACTACTCAGTTTCATTTTACATGATACCTATCGAAAATTGTTCCCTTTTTTTACTTGCGATATAGGTACTATAGGGCAAGTTTAGGATTCGTAAAAAAAATCGAACTTGAGATAACAATTTTACATGACATTACGATGATGGAGAATGCCAAAAAAGTGGGTCCGGCAATTCTGTCTGTCTGTCTGTCTGTCTGTCTGTCTGTCTGTCTGTCTGTCTGTCTGTCTGTCTGTCTGTCTGTCTGTCTGTCTCTATCTGGAGCTGCAGCCTAAACGAGTGAAGTGATTTTCTTCAAACTTGGTAGTTGGCAGTTTTTGGTGATTCCCTAGAGGGGAAATTGAAATTTTTTTTTTATGACCAAAACTAACGGTACCTGCCATATAACGGAAATAGAAAAGGTAATTTTTTTCAAAAACGGCTCTAACGATTTTGATTAAAATTTTTGTGTGTAGTACTACACATAAGGGCCAACTTTTTAAATAAAAAAAATATTTTTTGTACCGTTATTAACGGTACCTGTCATAGAACGGTTTTTTTCGTTTCTGAATATCTCGTACAAAATTAACCCGATTTAAATGAAAATTTTTATACAAAAATGTGTAAGTAAAGATAATATAAAAATTTTAGAAAATTTTCAAAAAACGCATTTTTGGTTTTTTAAAAAATATTTCAAAATTTTTTTCTGAAAAATCAATTTTTTGAAAACGGATCAATGAAAAATTTTGAAATTTAGTTTTTATGTGTAAATTAATTATTTCTTCAAAATGGCATACCAACTTTTTTTTTGAAAAATGTTAAAAAAATTTTATATATAAAAAATTATTTTTTTAAAAAACGGCTCCTACAATTTTCAAAATTTTTTTTCTAAAAATACCTTTTTATACGAGAAATAAAATGGCATATTTGTTTTTTTTTTAAGATATTTTAAAACGGACTTTTATTAATTATAAAAACAGATTTAATTTTTTTATACTACTTATGAAATTTCTTCAAAATATCAAATTTTAAATTTCTTGAATAAAAAGCTTTAACATTATAGTTACTTTAAGCATAAGAGCAAGTACGTGCGACCCCAGTCGTGCAATTTATTTTATCTTACAAAAGTAATTTTAATGTCATTCTCCGATTACCTTAATCAATATGTTCATCTTCGGTTTTAAAATTTAAAATAAAGCTTAAAATAACGGCTCCACTTTTTATTTTATCCACGGATTTCATCGTAAATAGAATGATTTAGCAGATAATTGCCAACTTCGAAGTGCTGTTGGCCATGCAGAGTGTGATCTCCAAGTCCAATTGATAAATTTAATGCGGATGTCATAAAATTAAAAATATAATTGCTTTTAAAATTTTTATGGTAGGTTAGAATATTCAAAAACAGTTTCTTTTTTATTTTTGCATTTCCGAAATATATTCATACATCCTTTTATATATAAATCGAATGTAAAACTTCAAATGAGTATTTCTTAAAAGAATGTTTTCAAATCTGTGATCATTGAATGATTGAAATTTATACAGGTTAGTTAGAACAATTTACTTTTTGTATTCTTTTTACCTAAACAGATGTCTGTTATTTTTTCCAACATTCTTAGGAAATCTCTTGCAGCCCTACGCTATTAGAGTATTTAAACACCTAAGTAACTTATTTGACTTTGCATCAATTAAATAAAGTTAATTTATTGGAAAATATAATCGTAAAACTGAATAGATCCCCTGCATTCATAATTTCATAATTATGAAAAGCATTCAGAACACTTAGGTATATTTCAAATATGATGGAACATGAACGTCAAGGAAGCGTTTGAATTTTAATTCTTATGTTAATTTTAATTTTTATGTTAATTTGACTTTTGTGCGAAACAATAAGGTGATTTTTAAAAATAAAGTGTTCATTTATTAAATTCATTTATAGGCTATTGATTATGTCGAAAAAAACAGGGTAATAAGGAACTAAGACGTTCACGGGTTTTTATTGCAGGAATCGTTCAATGGGTTATAAAAGAAGATAAAACCGCGGAGTGCTATTAAATGAGAGGGTGGAAACTAAAGATAGGGGTGCAAAAGCCCCCTTTTTGGTTTTTTCAATATACCTCGTAAACCAAGCAAAATATTGATATATTTCACATACAACTTTTTGTAGAGAATTAAATTTCCTATTGGAATAATGTTTTTTAAAAATTGAAAAAAAAAATTTCCATACCAAAATAGTCGAAACAATCATAAAAAAAATATCAAAAAAATCGATTTTTTGAGTTTTTTTGCTTTTTTAGTTGTACATTTTTTTTGGGTTGAGATAGACATAAACATTGCTCCAAAGAAAAAAAGAAGATTAAATTTCCTTCAAACTGCTGTGCTCACTAAATTTTTTCATTGAAAATTAACCGAAGTATGGCCATTTTAATCTATCTTTTTTTCGCATTTTTAGTTTTACTCAAGTAAAACAGAAACATTTGAGGGGAAAGTACGATAACTTAAGCACCAAGAACTGATAATAAGATTTTGTAGAGGGGTAAAATACAATCATTGTTTACTATGGGAGAGGGGGTCAATGTCCCCCCGTTTTGGCGGGAGGGGCAATTTTCTAAAAAAAATACTTAAAATAAAAAAAAATTATTAAAAAACAACGGCAACACTTACAGTTTTGATTAATACTTTTTTTCAAATGCTAGAATTATAAACTTAATATTTATTTTAAAATGAAGTTATTTTAATCAATTCTTTTTGAAATAAACGAGTGATTCCGATAAAGAAAGTATTTTGTCTATTTTTCAATTTTCTCAAAAAGTAGAAGGCATAGGAACATTATGATTTTCATGATTTGATAACAAATCAATTAAGGCAGTTTACTTTGTCGAGCAATTTTGTATTGAAGTCCGCAGTCTCTGTGAAAATTGTACTCAATGTGCTTTTTAAACTTTTTTTTCACAAGTTTTGGCTTTGAAATCGGATATTTCAAAAACAATTGATTAAAATAACTTCATTTTAAAATTAATATTAAGTTTATAGTTCTAGCTTTTGAAAAAAGTATCAATCAAAACTGTAAGTGTTGCCGTTGTTTTTTAATAATTTTTTTTTATTTTAAGTATTTTTTTTAGAAAATTGCCCCTCCCGCCAAAACGGGGGGACATTGACCCCCTCTCCCATAGTAAACAATGATTGTATTTTACCCCTCTACAAAATCTTATTATCAGTTCTTGGTGCTTAAGGTATCGTACTTTCCCCTCAAATGTTTCTGTTTTACTTGAGTAAAACTAAAAATGCGAAAAAAAAGATAGATTAAAATGGCCATACTTCGGTTAATTTTCAATGAAAAAATTTAGTGAGCACAGCAGTTTGAAGGAAATTTAATCTTCTTTTTTTCTTTGGAGCAATGTTTATGTCTATCTCAACCCAAAAAAAATGTACAACTAAAAAAGCAAAAAAACTCAAAAAATCGATTTTTTTGATATTTTTTTTATGATTGTTTCGACTATTTTGGTATGGAAATTTTTTTTTTTCAATTTTTAAAAAACATTATTCCAATAGGAAATTTAATTCTCTACAAAAAGTTGTATGTGAAATATATCAATATTTTGCTTGGTTTACGAGGTATATTGAAAAAACCAAAAAGGGGGCTTTTGCACCCCTATCTTCAGTTTCCACCCTCTCATTTAATAGCACTCCGCGGTTTTATCTTCTTTTATAACCCATTGAACGATTCCTGCAATAAAAACCCGTGAACGTCTTAGTTCCTTTCTAAACTACATAATCAATAGCCTATTATTTTCGTATAATAATATTTGTTTCCAAATTGTTCAGTGTAATACAGTTGACTTCCTCTAAGTGGAACTCCTTCTGAGTCAAATTTCCCTCTAAGTCGAAATTTTTCACATTTTAAGACATATTTTATCTTTAATGTTGCAAAAAAAAGTTGTAGTTAAAGAATGAATGAGAGCATAACATTCGACTAAAAGTCAAAACGTCTCACTGTTTTGTTTGCAAGGGGTGCGATCAGTGAGACAGTCTTAGGTGAAACAAATTAACGAAACCGTCAAATAACAATTTATGTTACTTTAACCCATTTTTTTCAAAAAAAAAAACAAAAAGACAAAAAAAAAAAAACGAAACAAAAAACGCTACGAAATCATATTGAAATCATGTTAAATAAATTGCACGACTGGGGTCGCACGTACTTGCTCTTATGCTTAAAGTAACTATAATGTTAAAGCTTTTTATTCAAGAAATTTAAAATTCGATATTTTGAAGAAATTTCATAAGTAGTATAAAAAAATTAAATCTGTTTTTATAATTAATAAAACTCCATTTTAAAATATCTTAAAAAAAAAAACAAATATGCCATTTTATTTCTCGTATAAAAAGGTATTTTTAGAAAAAAAATTTTGAAAATTGTAGGAGCCGTTTTTTAAAAAAATAATTTTTTATATATAAAATTTTTTTAACATTTTTCAAAAAAAAAGTTGGTATGCCATTTTGAAGAAATAATTAATTTACACATAAAAACTAAATTTCAAAATTTTTCATTGATCCGTTTTCAAAAAATTGATTTTTCAAAAAAAAATTTTGAAATATTTTTTAAAAAACCAAAAATGCGTTTTTTGAAAATTTTCTAAAATTTTAATATTATCTTTACTTACACACTTTTGTATAAAAATTTTCATTAAAATCGGGTTAATTTTGTACGAGATATTCAGAAACGAAAAAAACCGTTCTATGACAGGGACCGTTAATAACGGTACAAAAAATATTTTTTTTATTTAAAAAGTTGGCCCTGATGTGTAGTATTACACACAAAAATTTTAATCAAAATCGTTAGAGCCGTTTTTGAAAAAAATTAACTTTTCTATTTCCGTTTTATGGCAGGTACCGTTAGTTTTGGTCATAAAAAAAAAATTTCAATTTCCCCTCTAGGGAATCACCAAAAACTGCTAACTACCAAGTTTGAAGAAAATCACTTCACTCGTTTAGGCTGCAGCTCCAGATAGAGACAGACGGACAGACAGACAGACAGACAGACAGACAGACAGACAGACAGACAGACAGACAGACAGACAGACAGACAGACAGAATTGCCGGACCCACTTTTTTGGCATTCTCCATCATCGTAATGTCATGTTAAATTGTTATCTCGAGTTCGATTTTTTTTACGAATCCTAAACTTGCCCTATAGTACCTACCTATATCGCAAGTAAAAAATAGATTTTTTTTAAATCTATGTCTCACTGTTTGCTTTTTAAAAATATAGGTCTCACTGTTTGCTTTTTAACCCTTTCGAACCCAAGCTATGAAAATCAATATTAAAAAATGTTTTTTCGGTATTATCGGGTCAAAAACATCACAACTAAGAAATATGAATAGCAAAAAGTTGTTTTCCAAAATAATAAATAGCAAAACTAATGTGTTTTTCTCATGTTACATGTAAGTAACATGCACTGCCTATGACCACCAAAAAAGTCGGAGAACTGAGAAAATAACTTTTAATGAAACTATAATGTATGCTACTTCTTCTAAGCAAAAAAACAAAACACTTTCTGCATTAACATTTTTTATATCTTTTTTTCAAAATTATGACCATATATAAAAAAAAAATTTTTTTGCAAAAAAAAAGAAATAATGTGAATTTCAGTCCCTTTAAAACCTAAAAACAAAATTAAAGGTATGACATTTGACTAACTTTTTATAATAATCCAGTAACTAGGCATTATTATCTTTCAATTAAGCCATAGTAACCTAAAAAATTGTTTAATTTAATAAACATATAAATATAATACATATGTAAAAAATAGTTCTGTCCATTAACCTGGTTTTTTTTTTGTTATATACTCTTTTAATAACACTCCAAAAACTACTTCTACCTGATTTTGTGTGATATTTTCCGGTGTAGGAAAATGGACAGCTTAAATTTAATCGGAAAAAAATTAAAACGCTCAGAATGGGAAATAAACGTTTTGACCCAAACAAACGTTACTGTACCTACTTGTTTTCAGAAAAGAGAAATATGGATTGTTTCACTGTTTGCACTGTCTCACTGTTCGCACCTTTCCCCTAATTGTTTTTTTTGTTTTTATCTAAAAAAATGAAAGATATACGTTTCCAAAGAAAAATGATAAAAAATAACATTGACCTAACACAAACAAAAAAATTGGGTTGGGGTCGAAATTCTGTATGTGCCAAAATTCGGATTTCAAAATTCTGTATTCCAAAATTCTGTATTCCAAAATTCTGTATTTTAAAATGCTGTAATTTCAAAATTCTGTATTTTAAAATTCTGTATTCCAAAATTATGTAAATGATAAAAGAAAATCTGTGATCATTTTTCTTTTATCATTTACAGAATTTTGGAGTAGGTACAGATTTTTGATATTTTCTTTGAAGAAAATGTTGAAGTAAAGTACCTAAATCCCCAATTAGTTTGCATATGACTTACAGCTATTGGATTTGAATGACACCTCTTGAATACCAAAATACTAGTAATATTTAGCCAAGAATCTTCATACATATTTCACCATTTTGTTTTTTTTTTGTTATTTTTTATTTGTTTTTGTCTGTTTTTGCGAGGCCTGAAACGAAACTTAAATATTTATGTAGAACTTAATCTCTTATTTTTCCTCTGAGTAAACTGGCATGAGGTTTTATGTAGAACATAAATCCTTAAGTTTCGTTTTACCAAACGGCTCTTATACACTGTTATACTTAATTTGTTTATTGAATACAAATTGTTTAAGAGGAAAGACAAAAAGGTATAGGTTTTGAATATACAGAATTCCAAAAAGCAGAATAATGGATTTCCAGAATTTTAAAAACATAATTTTGGATTTACAGAATTTTAAAATACAGAATAATAGAAAAACAGAATAATGGAATATACAGAATTTTGGTCATACAGAATTTAGGAATACAAAATAACGACCCGTTCCCAAAAAATTCCAAAAGGTTGTACAATCCGTTATTTTCCTTCTGATTTTTTATAAAATTGTCAAAATTTATACCTTCTATGTAAATTCATTTGTACAGGTGGTATAGGAACTTGGTTTAACTTACTGATTAATAAACTAATTAAACCAAGTTCCTAACTGTACATTGTAGGTACCTGTTATATTTAATTTTGAAGGAAATTTTGTATTCAGGATTAAAGCTTAGCGAATTATTCTACATGTTAAAGTGTCCTTTTAAGCCTGCTAACTCCACATGAAAATGATTTTAAACAAAAAAAGCTTTCAAATCTAATCCATATTCTTTTACATTTAACGGTATGAAAATTAAAGAATAACTTTATGTCGTCTTGAATTTATTGAAACATTTAGACATATTTTATTTTTTACGAGTGTAAAAGTGGAGTTAGCAGGTTTACACTCTAAGCCGACGAAATTATGAAAGCACCTTTTACTTTTCTTTCTTACAAAAAGTAGTTGAAGTAATACCTAAATTACTTAATTACTGTGACTTTCTTTTATCCAGTTACTAAAAGTACTTAAAGTACTTAATTAAGTACTTTTTTTCACTTTTATATTTTAAAATGCATTTTAAATGACCTAGGCCCAATTTATTCACCCTCCATTAAATGCAATGCAATTTGAAAAATTTTAAGTTGTGACTTAAAAAATAATAGTGAGTGAATAAGTTGGGACTCAAACTTTTAATTAAAGTCTTTAATTACAACTTAACTTACAAAGATGTCCACAAAATTCCAGATGGTATGTATGTTTTACAAAAATCCAATTTTAAAATACTTGTTTGCAGTTTCACAATTAATTTCTAAGACTTATTTAAAAAACTTTAAACTTTACTTAAAAGTTGACACCTTATTGTTTACACTTCCGTATCCCGTCGGAGTAGGTGAAGGTATTTTTTTTTTTTTAATTTTAAATGTTGCCACTTTAAATTTTAAAATTATAATTATTCTTAACTTTTATTATTTTTTTTTTTTAATTTTCTTAATAATTTAAATATTTGCTAACATATACAAAACACAAACGAATAAAAAAAAAATCGTGTCAAATAAAATTTGATTAATCCGAAAATTCGTTCCAGTTTCACTTTCTTGACATTTGCCCGCAACAAACTACAAAAAACTAATTAAACAAAAAAAAAACGCCGACTAATATTTTGACAATTATTATTAATCTTTGCCGCTTTTAATAATAAATTTTTTTTTTTAATTCAAAAACAACAACAATTTGAGATAAAAAAAATATAAGCAACAAAACAATTTCGCGTTCCACTCTTAACAATCATACGTTTTGGCGTTAATTTGTGTCCGCTCTTTTTAAAAACAAAAATTATATTTTCATCATCTTCACTCTTATTCTCTTTGTCGGTGTACAAATGCGAGCAATCAAATTTTTAAAAACAAGTACGAAGACGATACAACCAAGAAGATACAAACTGCTAACTACTCTTGTGTGTCATCGGCAACAACTTGACACTTTATTGATATTTTGATAATAATAAAATTTAGGAGCACGCTATGTGACTGACTTCCGACACACGACTAAAAAGATTCAAGACACAAAAAAAACCAACTCACATATCGAGGCGGCATTCCATATGTGAGCCCAGCCAAAGACCGAGAGCCCCCTAAGAAAAAAAAAAACTACAAAATAAAGCACAAAACGTCCACAAGCGTAACGCGGGACCCCCACATTCATTTGCTATCCGCCCGCCAACGTCCGTCGTCATCGAACTTGCAAGTCGTCGTGGTTGTCGTCTCCACTACCTACTATATGTGAGCCTTCAAAAAGCGGCACTCTCAAGTGAGGGAATTCTGCAAAAAAAAAAAAAACCCTAACCCGTGTTATACCCTCTACGTAACGCTTAGGCACAGCTTTTTTTTGGGGGTGAAAAGTTATTGTCTTAAAAAATTTCGAGTTTTTTTTTATTTCTTCCTTTTACTTCACTGCACGAGAAGGGAACTAAACAACAACAACAAGAAAAAAAAAGTGCGCCACTTTTTCAAGGGGGAGTTTTTTATTTACTTCCCTTTTTTACCTATACTTCTACATTTTGTGGTGTTTTTTTTTCTCTGTTTTTTATTTAGTTCCCTTGAGTGAGTGTGTGTTTTAAATTTTATTTGTAAATTCTATTCGTTTTTTTTTTCGTTCGGTCACTCTTTTTAGAGCCATTGGTTCCATTGGGGAAAGAGAATTCCATGCTGTGGGCGAAAAAGTTTTAAGGCGATCATATTTTAATCCCCCCAAAAAGGGAATACGTTCCACAAATAAACTTGAAACTTTTTATTGTGTATTCCATATTTCCCACATGAATATTGGGAGCCATTTGTTTTTTTTTGGGGGGATTTTTGTTTTGTTTTGTCCTTCAATTAGCTTTTGTTATTTCTCAGTTCGCAGTCTCATTATTGTGTAGTTGGGAGATGAGAGAGAAAACTCTCACGTTGCGATTGCAACGCCACTGCACTGAGTCACAGAAAAAATAAACTAAAATCCAGAATCCTTCCCTCTCTTTCTCACCTTCTCTCTTATGGTTCCGCTTGATTGGATTAGTTTTTATTTCGCTGTGACATTTAGCTCCCCTTCGGCACTCAAATGGGGATCTAAAGAGAACAAAAAAAACACGTTCCACAAGGATTCGATATTCTTGTATCTTTGATTTAATGGTTTGTTTACAACCAACACTTTGATAAAATTGTATTTGTAGTGTGTGCGGTCCACACTTTGTTACTCATACACATGTCTCCATTTAAAGTTGGGAGCTAATTTTCCCCACTCTGTTGGTTTAGAGCCAATCACGGGTTTGCTTTTGCTCTATCTTCTTTTTCTTCCCATCAAACAGAATCAATCTATCTCTGTTTAGTGGCGGGATTCTCTCATTTCTTCATGATGCTCCCCACAAAATTTTGAATATTTCATCAAAGTTGAGCGAATTCGCCGCATTTTGTATTCTTCTTTAGTTTGTTTTGTTGGGGAAGAGTATTAATTTGGATTTTGAGAGATGGCAATGGCGCTGCATATGAATCGTTGAAGATTTGGATCTTTTGGAGTAGGAGAAGAAGTAAAAGAAGAAGTATACAAAACTGCGTTGAATACATTACTTTTGCCGTGCGAAGTACGAAAGACTAATTATCTTTTTGTTATATAGTGATGGCGGCCGGTGAGCGAGCGAGCGAGGGAGGAAAAAAGTACACATATAAAAATTAAAGTGGTAGCTCTTGTAGTAAAGTATTATATCTACGTTTTTGTATAAATGTATACATTTGGGCTTTTCCGTGATTTTGAAGAATTTTAGTTGATTTTTGTTTCGTCTTCTTCTTAGGATTTTTTTTGTGGTTTTGTTTTTTTGTTGGAAAAATGTCGTGCTGCCAAAAAAAAGAAGAAAATAAGAAGTTCCATTTGGGATTCTGAATGAAAGTGTATCTTAAAGATATAGGAATGAATTTATACACCGCACCGCACACAGATGGGATGATAGTTTTTTTTTTTTTGATTTGTTGTTGTTCTTTTAGTCTTTGTTTTTTTTTTCTTCTTTTGATCTCATTGATTTGGGGGCAGTTGTAGTGAGGAATTTGGTAGAAATGAGGGAGGAAAGTTACTTTAATTTGGATTTGGGGTGATTTGCAGATTTATTGCAATTCAGACTGATTAGACAGTATTTACATATTAGCAAGTACATTTTTTTAAGTCAGAAAATAAAAAGTGTCAAAATCATCTAAAAGGTTCCCCCAGGTTTTGTAACAGTTTATTTTTACTATAAAAAAGATACACTTTAGTAAAGTTAATTTGTTTATCCTTTCATAGTTTGGTTCACCACTTTCTATCACATAAACCTATGAAGATCTTTAGATTTGTAAATAGATTGTACAGAAATCAGGAACATTGTAATTTTTGAAGGAAAAGTTGATATCATAAATGATTCCTTTAAAATAATTTTCATAATTATGTGCATTAATATGCGTTCCTGAAATGACTGTATCCATACCAGGGGCGTATACAGGATTTCTTCTTGAGGGGGGTCATGCCAATTTTTTTTTACAAAAGTTTTGATAGTAGGCATAAACTTGAAAATGTGCTATTTGAATTAAAAATATTAAAGTTTGTTCGTTTTGCATATCGAATCGAGCAGTTCCGAAGAGTTCTAAGAATAACCAAACAAAAACGTTGTGTGATTCGTTTGCTTTTGTTTAGGGTTCAACCTTAAGTCTAACCAATTAAGACCATCCTGTCCTTAAAGTACAGTGTAATGTATAGGGATAGGATTTTCATACACAATTAAAAAACGAAAAATATGCGCTCAAAATATACTCTTAAATAAAAAACATGCACTTTAAATATGCTTTTAAGGCCACATGAATTTGTAAAATATCAATATTTCTTTAAAATTATAAAAAGATTTTACGTAACTTTTATGAAATCTATATACGAAACCATTTCCGAGTTCAAAGATGTAACTTTTTGAAAATATTGGGGTTTTCTTTAAAAACAATAAATAAAATTGGCGAAAATAATCCAATTTATCATTTGAGCGTGTTTTTTATGAGTTTGGACAACGTTGATTTGCCAGTTTTTGACTTTTTTTCCAATTGACCTTCCGTCACTTTTAGTCAAAAATTTTAAGCGTGAAATTTCGTTATTTTTGCCAATTTTTGCGAAAATATGCACGAAAATCATGCATTTATTTCCAAAATATGTCAAAATATGCAAAAAAAATGCTAATAAATGCAAAATATGCAAAAATATGCACTAACGATTGATTGCCATTTTAAAGGAAATATCCTGATTCGTGTACGTACATACTTCGTTGCCATGCTTCCGAGGTGTTCCTAAAAAAACATGCATTTGCATGGAAACCCGATCCCTAGTAATCTACAAGTCCTTCGATTCAATAATTTGGCTTTAAACAACTCTGCATTGTTTTCCGCTAGTCCAGAATTATTTTATAAGTTAAAATGAAAATAATTTTAATTTAATAACACTGGTAACTTTCGAATTAATTGTCTTCCTAACCTCAGGCAAACGAATCGCAAAGTTTTTCCAAATAAATTGATTATCGAAGGATATTTTAAGTGATCTAAGCTTGCTTAAATATTTAATTTGCCTTTAGACAAGTTTGCTTATATTTTTATATATTTTATCGGTTTAGTCAAAATTAAAAAAATATTTGGATTTTAACTCCATACAAAACTCTACAACACAGCTTAACTTGTAGCCTATCAATGCCTTATATTATCAAAATAATCCTAATCCAGCATAGCGGTTGCTAAAAATATCCCCAATTATAGGAAAATAGTTGGTTTGAATACGGAAAAATTTTTTCACTTTTCATTTTCGTTCATGTTCTCAAACTTCGACATTTTGCAAATCACATAACAATTTCTTGTTTAAGTTTTGAGTTCTTGGGGAGGGTCATGACCCTCATAACATAAATTATCTTATGTTGACTTAAGATATTTTCGCGTGTGCAAGCAGAAACAAAAAGTCATCCTTAAGTTGGCATAAATAAAATATTTTAAAAACTTCCGAAAGAGTGTGAAAAGGCAAATCATGTTATGTCAACGTAAGATGTTGGAAATTAATATAAAATACAATTTATAGAAAACCCAAACTATCTTAAGTCATATTTAACGTATTTAAGTCCATATAACAGGAAAAATATTCAAAATATCTTTTTGAAATAAATTTAATAAAAAAGATCATAAAATTTGACATCTAATTTTTTTATACAATTAAATCTACACTTGAAAGAATTTTTGGGGGGCAGCTTTGAAGTTTGTTTTTGGTCTCCTGAAAAATCATCAAAATTGACATACATAAGTTACTTTACCTTTTCAGTCGAGTCTTATAAGTTTTTCACCGTTTAACAATGAACGATTACTAAAAATAAATAAAAACATTTGTTTTTTGTTGTGTTAAAGGCAAAATTTTTACTAAGCTGAACACACAGTTACCAATAAAACACAGCTGGGGTCTCAGGATAAGTAAAATAATAAAATTCAATTTTTAACATAAATTTTAAATTTGCTGGATAAAAATGTATGTTTTGACACGGGTTAATTTTTTTAAAAAAGTAGGTACTACATTTTTCAAAAAGATTTTCCGCTTTCTTTTGAGGGGTTTTTGAAACTAGTTTTTAAGCACCATACCATTTAAATTTTACAAAGTTTAATTTTCTTAAAAACGCGATATTTTGTTTAAAAGATTAATTTTTGACTTATTCTAATAAATGAAAGGTTTTTTTTTTTAAATAATTATTTAAGACACCTCCCATAAAATTATTAGTTCAATTTCATATGAACAATTATTGACAAAAGTTTGCATAATGCTTTACCTACCATAAATCAAAACTATTATTAAAAAAAAAATATTTTTTGTTTTTTAAAATAACTATACAAAACGTCACTCCAACTTTTTTTTTTTATTATTTCTACCAAAAATTGCCATTTATTAAAAGAAATGATTGAGTACTCTAAATTGAGTTAATATTCATTTAATTTTGTATTTTTTTTATTTTTAATTTTTTCAACTTACATTTACCTACTAATGTTTTAAACGAAAAGTTTTACGAAATTAAGAAACTTAAAGAGAAAGCTTGTGCGATTTAGAAATTTATATAATTTGAATACTATCGGCCATATTATTGAAAAATTTCAAAATAAGTTTTATAGCAAAACATGTCTTGTGACTGCTTAAATTTGAAATACATACTTCGACCAATTAGGAATTTAACCAAAATTATAATTAAGATTTTGTCTTCTAGATGTCAAATCTCTCTATAATATTGCCATGTTTGGGAAAATTTGTAACTTCTAATACCCACTAAACATGTTTTGAGATACACAAAACTTGTTTTGAAATTAGTGAATATAATATGGCCGTACCCAAATAAACGAACTAAAATATTTTCATTATGATCAGATTCAAAATTAATCAATTAAAACATTCTCAGAAAATTTTATGTTCGACTGAAAAAATATACATTTTTACGGGAAACCGACGAATTTATGAATACCAGAGTTATGCGTGACAGAGTTACGCGCGTCAAAGTTACGCAAACCCGAAGTAACGAAAAACCGAAGTTATGAAAGAGCGAAGTTATGAAAGACCGAAGTTACGAAAAACCGAAGTTATGAAAAACCAGAGTTATGAACACCAAAGCTATGAAACGATGCAACCATTGAGATGAACGATATACAGGAGGAACGTGCCAAAAAGCTGGAGCGTGTAGGTTGAGTCAAGGCAAGGCAAAAATTGTATGGGACCGGGTGTCTATTCTAAGCCGTTTTCTAAAAAAATGACTTAATTTGGAAAAAAAAATTATTTAAAATAACTTGGGAATTTAAATATTTATCGCAACAGATAATAAGCTTGTACAACGACATTGTAAAAAAAATGTTACTCATACGCCACCAAACATTTTCACAAAACTATATTTACTCTGTTTTACGTTTTTCAAAAGATGTCATGCTGTGAGGGTTGATTGATTGGAGTTGATATTTGAATATGAACGTATGCTGCGAGTAGTTGGATTTTCAAAAAATTAGTTTTTGGTAACACAATATTTCAGTAATCATTTTACTAATTGAAAAAAAAGCTGATTTGTTTTGAATAAATATTATAATCTTTGTGGAACTTTAATTAACCAAAACTAGTGCAAACTGAATTAGATATACAGTAGCGAGCAAAAAAAAATGCAAACAATAAAAACATTTGCATTTTTAGACTTTTGACCAAATAATGGTTTTATAGCAAAATATTCCACAAATTGACTCTGTTTAATGAAAATAAAACAGTTTCAATATCCCAAATTTGGTAACTTACTTCTTGTTCAAAACTCTTTAAACCTCTTTCGTTTGCATTTTTTTTTTGCTCGCTACTGTAGCTACAAATTGCCTATTCAAATTTGTACATCTTAAAAATATTGTCTAACGAGCTTACTTTTTTTTCAGGTCAAACATAAATCTGAATTTTTTTACTGCAATCATGAGAAACTGATAAGAAAATGGGTAAGTTTAAGGCTGAAAAGTTAAAATAAGTTAAATATTAGGTTAAGATTATAACACAAAACTTCAAATAAGAATTGTTGGTAAACTATAAAAAATTGAAAAGGAAAGTTTTATTTTTGTGATTTTTTAAACGAAAACAAGTCAAACTTCAAACCTCGTCCTTTTTAAGGTTTGAAAACGATAGTTCTAACAAAATTGATTAAACTAATGAGAATGACCTTCTACTAGAAATGCAAAAGTGTTTTACTAATATTTTTGAAAGGAACTCGCATGTATATAATTCAAATTCAGATTATCGGTTTCATAAGCTCATGAGTTTTTTGCGGATATCGAGTTTCATGACTCCTTGCATACTTTAGCTTATGTGTAATTAAAGTACTAAAATGGCAAAAGATCATCATTTGTAATAGCTGGAAAAACCTATATAATTTAAAATCAAATTAACTTATAAACTATCAAACTCAGTTGCCTAGAATTTATAAAATGTATATGTACCAAGTTTGTTTTTACGTATCACACAACCGAACTAGAAGATAAAAGCATATAAACCTAAAGATACCATCAAAATTTTAAAATTCTATACGTTTTAGTAATAATTATTCCTTAAAACTCCCTAAAAATCTGTTAAACTATCACATAGAACCTACATATCGTCGCTATGCTGCCAAAACGCACTAAGTCAAAAAATATAGTTTTGAGTAAATCGATTTTTAAGATTATTTCTCTTGTGAAAATTCAATGTTAACTGTTATTTGTCGGATAATCACTTTAAACACAAACTCAACATTTTGACATTAGTTTCCAAAAACTTTTTTGGTTTTTGAATAACAAAAATGATAATTATGTGAACAAAAGTAGAAAAAGCCATGACTTAGTGCCTTTTACCTGTAATGATTTGCAATTATTTGTTCGTAATGTATACTTTTCTGGCATATGAAGTTAAAGGAAACAACATTATAGCACAAAAATAAAGACAAAATCTCAATTATACCTAGTTAAATCAGAAATTTTACAACGTAGAAGAATTAAAAACAAGTTACTATTAAAAGAAGGCTTTAAAAATGGAAGCAATTTTAAATAATTTCTTCCATCTAATACATCTAGTTCTGGAAGGAAATCTTTTGTCTAACATTTTGATGGTAATGATGAAAACCAAGAATGAAAAATTTCAGGAATAACAAAGGGTGAAGTCCACTTCTCTATACATAAGTCGGATTTTTAAAGGTCTTTAAAATTAAGGGTTTTGTTCTATATAAAATAATATACAAGAAAGAAATCTGTGAAACCTTTATTTCAAAAGTTCCTTTAGTTCTTGAGAAAAGGCTTTTCAAAGTTCAAAATAATGCACAACTTTCAAATGGACTTAACCCATTATTACTCTGAACACCTCATATATCAATCAGGTCTTTCCCCTAGTTGTGCTAATTTAAGAGGTTCGGTGTACCCTGTACAGTCTTGGCCATTTTTTTCCCGGCAGATAATTAGGAACAGTATTTCTCCCTCTTCGAAAATTCTTAAAAACGTTCAAGTTTCGAAAATTGTGGTCATATTCATATTAAGTTTGAAGTATTCCCGGTTTTTTTTTTTTCGTATCGAAAACATTTAATTTGAAGCCAGTTAAGAACGAGAATTCTAATTCATTTTTAAAAGGTTATTAAGATTCATATAGAAAATTCAAGTCGTCTTTACTCGCTGATAAACTTATAATTTGTATTAATCAATTTTAAATTAAACTTCTTTAAAATATTTTTTAAAAAAGAAATAAATTTATTAGTTTGAATCTCAAAGGTTTTCTTAAGATACGAAGTATCTTGTTCGATGGTCGACTTAAGATTTGATGTATGTTCTGCGACAGCCAACTTAAGATTAAATTATAATTTTGATATTTGGAATGATCCAACTGGGAATCGTTACAATGTTCTTTGTTTAAAAATGATGACACAGCATCTTACAGTTGCTCTAGCGGATGCTTGGGTGTCGAAGTTTATTACTACTTAAAATGATGACACAGCATCTAACAGTGGATGCTTGGATGTCGCAGTTTATTATTACAAGATAAATATTAGAATACACCAGAAGGGTATATGCTATGATCCAACATTGTAGATCGATACAATGTTGTATTGTTTATTTGTTTATGTCTCGCTATTTTGTTTTAATTTATTGTGGAGGCGCACAAGTGATATCGGATAAAACTAATCTATTTACATTTGACCGCTTTTTTCTTACATTTACCTCACAAGATACTTTGTAAGTCATTTTTCAAATTTAAAAATGTTGTTTTGAAGACAGGAAAAATGCACTAAGTCTCATTAATGCTTTCTCTTGCTATAAACTGGTACTGATTTAATTTTTTTTGCGTTACAGGTAAAAAGCACTAAGTCAACTTAGTGCGTTGTGCCTGTATTAAAGTTATTTTTTTTGACTTCGTGCAGAAATATACCTCAAATAATTCATAAAGTACGCCAAATATTTCTTAGTGTGGTATTTTACTAGATCGATATCATCATTCTGAACCGTTTTGCATTTAAATCTAAAAATCCTTAAAATATGACTTAGTGCGTTTTGGCAGCATAGCGACGATATTATGAAAGAAAGAAAAAAAAAATAAAAAAACTGATCACTTAAACATCTAACGTAAAGTCCTTGCTGTTATTATAACCTTTGATTTATGATTCCCGTAAAACTTTAAAATTGGAATATTAATAATAATTTTCTTGGCACACATGTGTTTTCCCAAAAAAAAAAAAAAATTCTTCATATTTTTAGTTTCCTTTTGTTTTTAACATAAACCATACATATCCACATTATGTACGTGTATACAATGGGCGTGGGCCCATTTTAAAGTCTGTGTAAAAGTATAAGTACATATATAAACCTACACAGGAGTTTCCACTTCTGCATATTAAAAATCATTTTTTTTTTTGCAAAAAAGGTCCTCATCTGTGCACTCTCCAACACGAAAGCTAAAAACACATAAACTAGAAAAAAAACAAAATCTCATACCATAAAGAAGAATAAAAAAAATATATTAAAATTTATGTATAAGTACCCTAACACTCATATATACGAGGAGAATAAAAAAAAAGAACTGGAAATATTTCAAATTTTCTCAACCTCCTTGTTCTTTAAAGTTGTCATAGCAGACAACAACTCTCTCTCATACCTACCCATAGCACATTTTTGTCGGTTCCATACCTATATAAACAATAGGTCCCAGGCGTTGGTTCCACACAAGCAACTTAGTAAAGAAATATGATTCCCATAGACACCCTCATTTTGAAATTCAACTCCCAACTTCAAAAACCCCCTTCAAATATACTCTCTGTACTGTCTTCTACTCAAACTCCTGTTTAAAATGTGAGAAAAAAAAAACTGAAAAAAAATCCAAGGATATGGAAGAAGAAGAATTTATATGCCTCTGCCCATATTTCCCTATGAATTTGTGAAAAACGCTTTTTTATTGGGCAATTTCAAGCGCATGTCCCCCGCGCGCGTACATAGACGCACATCGGTATCGTCGTGTCGTCGTTCTTCCCGCTGCTACCTCTATAGAATCCAACGACAAGAACGACGACGACGTCTTACAATGCCGCACTGCATATAACCAAGCGATATTAATATTTGACTACCTCCACCGAATAAAGTAGTTTTTCTCATTTAAAAATTCCACTTTTTCACCCCAACCCCCATACAAAACAGTGCACTGACTTTTCATCCCCAAAAATAATAATACAAAAAAAAAAAAATCATAAAAAAAATAAAAACACAAACCCAACTGAAGCAAAAGAACTCTGGCAAAGAATACCAGCAAAACGGGACGCCCCCAATTTTTTTTTCTCGCTCATATTTTCACATTTTTGAATTTATGAAAAGTTATTCTTCCCCCCCAATCTTCACCCCAAAACAACCCAGATGAACACATTCAAACCAACAGACACCTGCAACAAGGACGACGACAAGTCCCTTTCGTATGTACATATTCTTTCTTTTGTGAGTGTGTAGTGAAAAATTTTCCATTTTCCATTTTTCTCTGTCTCTCTGTTTCCATATGGAGAAGAAAAAGGCACCTCCAACTCTCACCCCCATCTTCCCATTTTGAGTACACACTTGTTTTTTTTTTTTTCAACCAAGTGGGTGGCATTTGATTGGAAATTTTAATATGAATTTCCCTCGACTCGTTGGAGGGATGGTTTTGGTAGGATTCTATTATGTTTTCCCTGAAGCTTTTCTTTTATTTTTTCTATTTTCTATGGAAAATTCAATGTTTTTTTTTTTTTGTTTGCATTTTCAAATGGATGCACAAGGAGCATATGAGTGTGCCCCCACACTCTCTATTATTTTGCAAAAATATATTCTTTTCTTGAGGTTCTACTATTTAGTTTCCCCCTTCCCTTCAATATGAACTTTTATTATTAACCCCCCCCTTCTCATTCCCACCCCCTTTAACAATTTCTATGATGGAAAATTATTTTTTAAATATTTATGACCATTCTCAGTGGTCATGGTAGTCGGTCGTGTATATGGCGAGTTTATTTTGTTATTTTTTTTTTTCTTATACTTGACTCCACTCCACTTTACTCTCCATATAGTTGCTATTGCGATGGATGGTTTATTGAAATTAAAAATAAAATTTTTCATGAAATATGAACGAAGTTTTTGGAAAAAATATATGTAATATGAAATCCGCTTTCGATTCGATGGATTTGTGATGAAGTTGTTTATTTTTTGGAAAATTGAGGACGAAAAGATGATTCTCGTTCAAAGTGATTTTAATTTTCTTTTCTTTTCCTTATACTCGTATAAAGTTTGAGAGTATAGGAAAAATGAAAATATTTATGAAGCATTAGATTGGTTTTTTTCGGTTTTTGGGAGATGAGGATGACGAATTGAGAAATATATTAAAGTTATAATTCGAAAAGAAAATTTTTTTTTATTGCCAAAAAAATTATATCACTGATATGAAAGTACTTTCGTAGTTTTAAGTGTTGTCAATGCTACTTGAAATTAATTTTTTTTTATAAATATTATTATTATATTATATTATTATATTTATAGTACAAAGTACATAAATGTACGAAGTACTGACTTTTTTTTATAAATAATCTTTCTCACTTTGTTGATACACCTTTAAGCCAATTTTAATGATTTGGTCAAATAGGCGGAAGAATCTGGTTGAATTTTTATTAACAATACATTTACTTATAGATGAGTCTAACTCGTTTTGACAGTTTATTTAAGACCATTGTAGCTAGTCAACAGCTACGGCAATTATATGAAAAAAAAAAAACTTTAACGATCTTAATAAATCTACCTAACATGATTTCTTTTCTTACTAAATAATTAAGTTTATGGTTATACATCAGTTTTTTTTTTTAGTTTCTCTTAACATCATAACAGAATTTGGTAAAAAAAAATTTGCAGTAAAATGTTTAAAAAGTTTCACAAAAAGACACTCTAGTGTGTATTAAAGTAATTTAAAAAAAAGTACTCATACACCCCGGTGTACGCCTAGTTTAAATATACACATGTGGAGATGTGTACACTTTATTCATCGACCTAAATTAAATTTAATTACGATTAATTTAGTAGATACAAAAACCATTCTCAACCTTGTACGATTAGACACAGGGGCATGTCAATGTCACCCCAAAAAAAAAAAAAAAAATACCAAATTTTTTGTTTTGGGACTTATGGCCCACTTGAGTGAGATATCAAACTCAAATTCAATGTTGAACTTACTGCTCACCTCATTGATAAATAAATACCAAGAAAAAATTTTCGTTATTATGCCGCAACTACAATTTTTCCAAGTGATACAAAATATTAGCTGGAGAAAATTCAAGAAGCAAGAACATATTTGTGAAGTTATTCTTCTTTTCCGGCGTTTGCATCAGAGTTAAAATTTGGGTTGGGGTCGAAATTCTGTATGTTGCAAAATTCTGTATTCAAAATACTGTATGCCAAAATACTGTATGTCAAAATTCTGTATGTGCAAAATGCTGTAGGAACAAAATTCTGAAAGTCAAAATTCTGTACAGCAAAATTCTGGTTGGTCAAAATACTGTATTTCAAAATTCTGTACATCAAAATTCTGTAAATCAAAATTCTGTAAAAATGCTGTAAAAAAATATAGTTTTGATAATGTAAAAAAGTACGCGCGCACTTTTTTACATTTACAAAACTATATTTTTTTGCAGCATTTTTACAGAATTTTGATATACAGTATTTTGCCGTACAGAATTTTACAAAACAGAATTTTGCATGTCAGTATTTTGTTGATACAGTATTTTGACGTACAGAATTTTGTATTTACAGTATAATGACGTACAGAATTATGGTATTACAGTATTTTGACCCCACAGAATTTTGTCGTACAGAATTTTGACAAGCAGAATTATGACCCGCTCCCCTAAAATTTACTTTACTAATTCTAAATATACTTTTCAAATAATATTAAAAAACGATGCAAAGTTAATAAATTTTATACATATATTTTTTAATGATTGTCTGCAATAATTCAGTCAAAAAATACTCATAGCTTTTGCAGCTTTTTCTTTGAAAAAAAATTTAATTTTTTTTTTTTTTATGCAAAAATGAAATATTTTGAAACTTTTGAACACCACTTTATAAAAAAGATCTATAGTAATGTGGTGAAACTTTTGTAAAAATATGTGTGCCTAGAGGAAGTTTAAAATAGTACACATTTTTATTTTGTGTAGAGTAATTTGAAAGTGTTTTTTTTTTTTTTTTTTTTTTTTTAATTTTCAATAATTCATCCGAAGTAAAAGACAAATCGACGGTTAAACTTCATAACCTCGTAAGTCGTTTTTGCAAGTTTTTCAGAAATCAAAAAACAAAATGTTGTGTTTCTTGTTTTTGTATGGGATCTATCAATACGAGTGTTTGAATTTTGTCATTCCTGAAAAATGTTAAGAACAACATTGTTAAGCTGAATATACCAAAAGATAGCTCTGAATTTTCTGAATTGTTTGCATTAATAATATTTTTTCGAATTTTTAGACTTACGAGGTTAGGAAGTTTAACCGTCGAAATATTTGTTTGCTAAGTTTAACCATCTCTGGTATTATCTAGATCTAGAGTATAAAAATTGACCAATAAAACACACATGTTTAAATACATGGATTTTCGAAAACAAGGTATTCACATTATAATCTCGAGTTTAAATATAAAATAAAGATTAGGCTATTAACTGTTAAGAAAATGCGGGATCGGGTCAAAATTCTGGATTCAAAATTCTGCTTTTCAAAATTCTTTTTTTTTTTTAACGAAAACTCTGTTTTTCAAAATTCTGCTTTTTTCTATTCTGTTTTTCAAAATTCTGCTTTTTAAAATTCTGCTTTTAAAAATTCTGCTAGAATTATACTTAAACAAAAAATTTCTGCCAATTCTGTTTTTTTTTTATAGCATATGCGCTGACTAAAGAAAAATACACCTCATTAATGTAATTCGCAAATATTTTTTAAAATGCATAGACTGACTTTCTTTCAAATAAAATCTATAACTTTTTGGAACCGATGTCGTTTGATACAAAATATTCCTTTTTTTATTCAAATTTTTGAATATTCATCTTTATTTGATAAATTAAAAAATTTTGAATTATTTTCGGAAATGTTTAGTATTAAAAACCTTTTCTTAATATTTTCAAATTTATTCATTCATAAAACAAAAATTAATATGCATTCAAAGAATGACAAATTATGTGATAAGTAATCAAATAAGTAGATATTTTTTCAAGAAGATGCTTTTACAAAATTTTGCAAAAAATTAAAAAAGGGTTTGCGCCCGCTTTTTAACATTTTTCAAACCCTTTTTTAATTTTTTGCGGAATTTTGAAAAACAGATTTGAGAAAAGCAGAATTTTGAAAAACAGAATTTTGAAAAGCAGAATTTTGAAAGCAGAATTTTGTAAAGCAGAATTTTGAAAGCATAATTTTGACAAAAGAATTCTGAACCCGGCAGAATTTTGACCCCAACCCGAAAATGCATCTAGCAAATATTGGATATTTGTTTAGTCCAGTTGGACATTTTTGAAAAAATCATAAACTTTTCATTAAACCATGAGTTAACAGAGATTTGGAAATTCAGAAACAGCAGATTAAAAATATAATACACAGTGCACATATGTATATTTTTAGAAAATGTTAACTTTAACTTAACTTTATAAGTAATGACTTTTAATATTTTTTTTTGATACTTAGCGGTCATGAAAAAAATGATTTAAATATATTAAACACATTAGTACCCCTGTATAAGAATAAAAAAAAGCCGTTGTTTTACAATATAAATTTTGAAGTACGTAGGTATTTTTTTCAACCGTTCCAGAAAATTGAAAAATGCAATTTTCAGTTCATCGAATTTCCTAGCAAGTCACTGACAATGTTTAAGATTTCAATCAAAATCAAATAAAATCAAATAAAGTATATGTAGGTACATATTAGAATAACCGTTGAACATTAAAGCTTTTGGTTAAGGTCAGAAAAAGAATATTTATTTTTTGAGATTTTCATTTTTTTTTTATTTTTGAAAAACACCCTTTTTTTTAAACAGTGGGGCACTTTATTTATTTAAGCCGTAAAAGATGCAATAACAAAACCAATAATTATGTTCACTTGGTCATCTTGGACATTTCAAAAAAATTAACCTGGTTTGTTAACTGTTTGGTTCAAACTTAACCGATTCTTGAAAACCAAGAATCAAATATAAAAAAGTTTCATTTCAATTGAATTTTTTTGCGGAATGTACGAACAATGATTTTTTTCGGCTCTTAGTATCTGCGAATTTTTTGTTGCCAAGTTATTTCTACAAACATCAATTCAAAAAAGTTTTAAAGTTTATATCACAACAAAACCTTTTTCGTATTACAACTCTTTCACAGATTTACATCTAAAAACGGGGATAAGTTCAAAAGAAAAACCTATTCAAATGTGCATTGATTGTTTTAGGAATACCACATACCAGAACTATGCTAAATAGCCTATCCTTAAAAAGTTAAATAAATTTATTATCAACGGTACTTGAAATGTATGTACTCACCTCATTCAAAGTCTGCGCATACAAAGTTTAACTTATCTCACACCCGGCAGAAGACGGTATGTTCTTGTGGGCCAAAGTGGTTCCAGTTTTGCCATATTTGTTGTTTTTTTTTTCTTCTTTTTTTTTAATTAAAACTTCATCACCTATAGAGAGTTTGATGGAACAGTACAGAGCGTGCGACGACTACCAGAAATCAAATCCGCCAGATAGGTAGTACACATGAACGGACGACGGACAGACTCCTCATCAGGAAAGCGGTAAAATGGTTGCTTACTTAACTTGGCTGTCAACAAAAAAGCTGTACAACAGTTCGATCTGAGGAACTTGTATGCTGATCCAAGAGATTCAAGATTCAAGAGATCTACACAAGCATTTATACAGTTCTTTCACATCCCACCAATCCATCAAGTTTTTGTGTTTGTTGGTGATCGACGACAACGATGAATGTGATGACGACGACGCGACTATACAATTTGGACGACTGACGACGACGACAATGAGCTCGAAACCACGCATCTTATAGAAGATAGGAACGCCGCATAAGAAAAATAAAACTTTGCTGGCTGCAACTATCGGAAGACGCAGAAGACATTTAAGTCAACATTGACCGTTGCGTTTGTGAGTTTTGTCCCGAGAAGAACATGGCGGCAATATATAGTTGCGAATACGTATTTATACTATGTCAAGTGTTTTTTCTTTTGTTGTTGTTTTTGTTTAATTTTGTTGCTTGTTTTAATTTATGCCATTTTAAAGGATGTGGCTGCGACAAGTGACTGACTGGTTGCTGCAGACAGCGAGCGTGTTAGCTGCCATTTAAATATGCATGACAAGTCTAATGGGAATTACATGGAAATGAGGAGAGCATACGCACTAACTCTGAATTCAGGATATTTACTTCTCAGAAATACCGGGAAGACAAAAAAAATAATTACTTAATCAAGCTTTGGGAATACATGCATAATATGGGTATATAATGCATGCAACAATGTAAGGTATATTTACAATCTTAAATTCAAATTTTGATGGCACATACAGGAACTAGAAGGTAAATGATAGACTGAAATTCACCTCATTTTTGTAATTAATTCCAGCTATTTAAGCCTTAAAAAAATCATCTTTTAATCCACATAGGCTTAGTTAAGGCAAAATTTCTAGATAGAGAATGATATTGTGGCTGGAATTCAGGCCGACAGGTTCATCTCTGCACTGCTTGAGTATGGATACAAATTAATTTATTCTACGAGCAAAATTAAAGGAAGGTTTTGCCATAAAAACGAAGTAAAAAAGATTACTTTTTTTTTCAAAAACGGTTAAAACGATTTTGACTAAGAATTTTTTGCACACTACAGGTAGTTAGGTCAAGCTTTAAAAATGAAAACAAAAGTTCTGGAATCGTTATAAATCGTGTCTTTTATATGCACCTAAAATATAGGGTTAAAATGAATAAATTAAATATGCTATAAAAAATCCAAAATATACCTTAAGAAATCCAAAATAATCTCCAAAAACCCCAAATATTCTGCTAAAACATACAAAAAGGACCTTAAGAAAAAAGAATTGAGAAACATTAGTAGTAAGGTAGTAACCAGTAAAACAATCAGTAAATAATTCAGATTGGTTTAACGAAAAAAAAAAAAATGAATTGAATTAATTAGTTTCGTAAGAAGGCCTTGAATCATAAAATTTTTCTTGAAGTTTTCAAAACGGAAACTTTGGCGTTTTGGTCACACAAAAATTTTGTATATGGAACTTTGTTTAGTGCTGCCAAGTTATCAATATTTTTTTTCAGTATTTTTTCCAGTTGAAGTTAGATCTTTTAAGGTGTGTTTGCATTTAGAAATCAGTTTTAAGTCTTAAATTTTGTTTTTTGTGAAATATCCCCGAAAAAAATGCATTTTTTGTGAATGCATTTAAAACAAAATATACGCTTACGATTGATGGCCACTTTAAAGTAAATCTCTTGATTTGAAAAAATTTGTCAACTACATATAAAGAACCACACAATTTTCAAAAACAAAAAAAACAAACATTTTTCGATACTCAATAGAATTGTGCTGATCACGTTGCGTTGCTTGACAAATTTTTTCATTGTAAGATTTCAAAACTAGAAAGTTCGAGTTTTAAAATTCTTTTTAAATTTAATTTCTAAGGCCCAATTTGTTCACACTCCATTAAATTTAAAGTCGTCATAGATTTTAAATTTTGTATGACAACTTTATCTAATTATAATGGAGAGTGAATAAATTGGACCTAGGAGAAATACAGTGCCTTAAAAAACCTCAAAAAAATTGGAATTTTTTTTTATCTTCGATTTTTTTTCACGACCTAGTGTAATAGTGCCATCAACAGTGAGGTACAGAGGGTTTTCAAAGGAAAGCATCGCTTCCTATTACTCGCCTCATTTTTAATAGGGACATTACGGGTTGGGGTCAAAATTCTGCCGGGGTCAAAATTCTTTTGTCAAAATTCTGCTTTCAAAATTCTGCTTTACAAAATTCTGCTTTCAAAATTCTGCTTTTCAAAATTCTGTTTTTCAAAATTCTGTTTTTCAAAATTCTGCTTTTCATAATTCTGCTTTTCAAAATTCTGCAAAAAATAAAAAAGGGTTTGGAAAAGCCCGCTTTTTAACATTTTCCAAACCCTTTTTTAATTTTTTCAGAATTCTGTAAAATCATCTTTTTGAAAAATTATCTGCTTATTTGATTACTTACCTACATAATTTGTGATTTTTTAAATGCGAATTAATTTTTGTTTTATAAATGAATAAATTTGAAAATATTAAGAAAAGGTTTTTAATATTAAACATTTCCGAAAATAACTAAAAATTTATTAATTTATCAAATAAAGATGAATATTCAAAAATTTGAATAAAAAAAGGAATATACAACATCGGTTCCAATTAGTATACATATTTTATTTGAAAGAAAGTCAGTATAAGCATTTCAAAAAATATTTGCGACACTTAAATAAAAAAATTTAAGAAAGTACCAATGTTGAATTAGCCAGCGCATATGCTATAAAAAAAAACAGAATTAGCAGAATTTTTTTGTTCAAATATAATGCTGGCAGAATTTTGAAAAGCAGAATTTTAAAAAGCAGAATTTTGAAAAACAGAATAGAAAAAAAGCAGAATTTTGAAAAACAGAATTTTCGCTGAAAAAGCAGAATTTTGAAAAGCAGAATTTTGAAGCCAGAATTTTGACCCGATCCCGGACATTACACCAAAATATAATTTTTGGAATTTTTGTCAAATGAGAGACATAAGACCAAAATCGAATTTTGGAACTTTATACCATCGTATTGAAACATATGTGATTTTTTTTTTGACATGATTATTAAATATTAAAATTAAAAATATTTTCTTGGTGCCATTTAGTAGGGTTGGCTCCAAATCCAAATAAGAATGAAATGAAATTGCTTGATAAAATTAAAATAAAATCGTGCAATTGTTGGTTGTATTTTATTAGCCTATATGTTTTAAAAGTTTCTGCTCTCAAATTCACGAAAACTAAAATTGAAATATCATCTCCCTCTTGGATAGAAAATCCGCTGCAGTAAGTTTGGTATTAATTTGCCTTATATTTTATCACTTCTTAATAGTCATTTAAGTTAGTCCATTTCTCCATAACTCCATTTCTATTTGGAATTTATGCTTCGATGGGACAAAATGTTCTTTATTTATATCCCTTTCAAATTTAAAAAGAATTGGTTTTATTTCCCTTTACTTCACAGTTCACCTTATTTTTCAATTGGTACCCAGCGTTATTTCTAACTTAAGCC
This sequence comes from Episyrphus balteatus, assembly GCF_945859705.1. Classification (NCBI taxonomy): domain Eukaryota; kingdom Metazoa; phylum Arthropoda; class Insecta; order Diptera; family Syrphidae; genus Episyrphus; species Episyrphus balteatus. Next base: position 39,734,448 of record NC_079134.1, read on the forward strand.
CATCAAACAATCTTCTTTTTTAAATTACTATTAGTTGTTTTTCTCAATATTTTCAAAATTTTAAGAAAAACTAAAAATACCGTCGGAAATAAATTTTTCTAACTTTTTTTTCACTATTTATTGAACCCTAAATTCTTTTAAAGATGTTCGAAACAATTAATAATAGTTAAGGCATAAAAACCTTTAGATACATATACAACAAAAGCGAGCTTTATTTTACGTTTAATTTTATTATAAAGAGTAAATTAAATGTTTCCTGTTTTTTTGGTCTTGAATTTTTCTATCGATTGGCATGTTTTTGCCACAATACAAGGATGCTGACCTCTAATCAATGTTTTTATTTTCGTTATCCACCCTCTCACTTCTCAATTCCCTTTGCTTTTCTTTCTGTCCCAAATGAAGTCCAGTATAGACTTACACTTATTTATATACATATGTGAAAGTAATGACTTAGCTTGGTTCACAATTTAGCTTTGTTGTTGTATATGTGTATCGTAAACTCAAGGTGATATCAGCAGCCACTATAGCGACGGCATTCAGCATCATGTTTTTTTTTTTTTTTGCCCACAAATATATTAATACCTACTTTCAACCTGGACACGAATGTACCAAATGTGAACCCCTTTTTCCGCGTATAGACAAACAACCATACAAACAACATCAGACAAAGTACAACGACGGACAGGGACGAAGGGATATATGTGTGCATTGACCACATTCGACAAGGACATAAGAACATAATGAACAGCAACAGCTAGCCATTTCTCTGTGAGCTCGCATCTCTTCACTTTCTTTTTTCTTGACCGGTCGCTCTGATGGTCATCCTTTTCAACCGACTCAGCACAGTTATAAAACCAAACCAAGGATACACTCGCTTGATATCCTTGTACGAATTTATGCTTGAGTTCAACTACCTTTAACTTCCCCCTTGTACATTATGTGAGTGTAGATATGTCTTAGACATATAGCAACCTACCACTCACCGCGCCGCCCCCCGTCGCACCGTGCTATCCCCTTGCCACCTAATTCTTTGTCAATGACTTTCATTAGTTGCGACGTTTATCGATTTTAGCCCGAGTCTTTGATGAGGGACAAAGAAGGAGGATATCCAGAGCAAGTGTACAAAAAAAAAAAAAAAACAAAAACCAAACTCAATGTTGACACTAAATGCTAGTAAATCTGGCTTAAAACATTGACTTTGACTGGTATAGTATAGTTTCGGTCGTCATCGTCATCACAATAATTATCAACCACCCTGATTTGGCCCGAGGATGCTGCTTTGAAATCGGGAGCATTTAACGCAACGCGGTTCTTAAAGGTAGAGGTGCATGTCTCTTCTTAAAGATTCGAAAAACTTCTTTAACGTGTCTTTTGAGTATCCTCCACATGAAGGTTCTTCTTTTTGGATTTCATGTTTGGTTTTCTTTTCTTTTTTTTTTTGTTTTGATATTTTTTTTTTGTGTTGTTTTTGTGTTTTTCTTTTTTTTTTGTAGGAATTCTCAAGGATAAATTGTTGGTGCAAGGACAAGCTAAAGCCAAATGATTGGCAAAACGAATAAAAATAAAAGGAATGACGGAAAATATATTTATTACTAACCTTGAATTAAGATCTGTGTGTGAGTAGTTAAAGCTCATAGTTTTTGTGTGTGAAGATAATTTCTGCTTTAATACGGGGATACTCTCACTCAAGACAAACGATTTTGGAAAAAAAACCTTATTAATTTAAGGTCCTAGACCCTAGACAAAAATCAATAAGTCATTACTCCAAGAAAACGTTAAATGTTTCAATGAAATAGTAGAAACAGTGCAAGTTTTCAAATAATTGATGTTTGTAGTTGTTTTAAAATTTGGTTAAACCTGAAAACTTCTTGTTAATGAGCACGCACTCAAACGGTTAGTTGAATAGAGTACGAGCACAAGAAGAATTGGGAACTGATGAATCTCTGTATTTAAGGTACTTACAAAATTGGAATCTCATAAAAATTTTCTTATTAATTGACTTCAAACACAAAAAAAAAAATTTGAACACAACGGCAACACCTACAATATTCAAATATACATTTTTTAAAAGCTAGAAGCTTAGTCATATATGTAAAATTAAAATTAAGTTAATTGAATGAACGGCTTTTGAAAGAATGGTAATTGAACTCATATTTTTGAAAAAAAAAAAAAAATTATTGAAAAAATTTTAACATGTCGTTTTTTAATCTTGGTCGTAATATAAAATGCATTTATTTTCAAATTTTTTTGGCCGCATTTATTATGATTTCAAATTATAAAAGAAAATGTCAATATGTATTACGGTTTATGAAAAAAATTAAAAAGTATTTCATTTTCGAAGAACTTTTTTTAATAAAAGTTTTGAAAAAAAATGTAACTTATTTTTTTTTAAAGTTCAACATCTAAACATAAAATTATTTTTTATTCATTTAATAACCCTTACTGTTGAAAGTTAGGTAAATAGCAAAAATTTAAAGTTCCTATTTACCACAGTCTTTGAGAAAATTAATTATTTCAATGCAAAAATTCAGTTTTAATAAAAAAAAAACCATTGAAATTGAAGTAATTTTTCATTTTTTTTTTCAAAAGTGTGATATATTTCACCTTTTTTGCTTCGAAATTCAACTGATAATATTTATGGCCAAACATTTTTTTTCAATAAATTCATATTTTATTAGAAAAAGTTTGGAAAAAAGTCATTTTAAATTAAATTCTAATAACATTTTTTTTTTAATTCTGAGTTTGAGGACCATTTTTTCAAAAAGTATTGATTAAATTTAGTGGATTTAAATTTAAAAGATAAGAATGAGCTTCTGGCTTTTTAAAAATGTATTTTAAAATATTGTAGGTGTTGCCGTTGTTTTCAAAATATTTTTTTTGTGTTTGAGGTCAGAATGTTAGAAAATTGCATTTATCGCTTAAACGATGGAAGATTGTCCCTTACTGCCTTTTATATATTTTCCTTAAATTACCTAGAGAATCTTTTGCTATCATTTGTTTTATGAATTTTAAGCAAAAAAATGGTTTTGTTAAAAAAAAATTTAATTTTAATTTTAAAAAACAATACGGCAGCACCGGCAATTTTTAATCTATAGACTTTAAAGTATTTTTAATTACCTACGTTTGAAAAAAAAAAAATCGTCAAAATCAGAGCTGTTCGGCCGGGTTCCCTAATAATTTGCTTTAGTTACTCTACTAATAGTCTTATAATAATAGTCTAGCACAAAAAATTAAGGGAACAAAAAAAAATTGTGATTTTTTTAGTGATTTTCGACAGGATGTATCTCAGTTAAAAATGATCGCATAATGACAAATTAAAAAGCATGTGAGAGCTACATTCTTCTAGGATTTTAGGATTTTATGAATAAATATTTTATTTCTAACAGTAAAATAAGTTAATCGTTGGAACAGTTCAAAAACCAACATTTTCAAATTTTTTTTGTTTTTACTTTTCTCATAAAAAAGTGGGAAAATTTTTTGTGATGAAATGATAATAATTTTTAGAAAGGCTATTTATTTGGCTTTAAGATTATTTTTGTTTCAAAATTCTACTATTTTTTTTAGACTAAAATATCAGTCCTCGAACCAAAAACCATACTTTTGACTTTGACTATCAATATCTCAACAACGGATCACTCCACAGAAAATTAAAGGATACATTTGAAAATTTCATTTAATTTTCTACAAAGAAATTAAGTTTGCTTTATTAAAAAAAAATGTTTTCGTACATTTGATATCAATTTAGAAAAGCTATCAAAATAGGCCTTTTTACAGTTTTTTAGAAAATGTGCCGCTTTATCATAACTATGGGTGATAAGATTAAACTGAGCCTTAATTTTATTGAAGCATAATAGAACTTTTATTATTTTGCAAACTTTCAAACTTATTCATCAAACAGTTTTTCTGTTGTGAGGGTTTGAATTTTTGAGATAATTTAAAACACCACATTTTTGCAGCTGAAAATGACTTACTTCTAATGACTTTTTTATGAGCAAAATCAAATTCTTTTGAGTTTATTTGAACATTTTATTTTTTTAAATTTAAATTTTAGATAAACCAAAGAAGAATGTAGCTTTCACATGCTTTTTGATTTGTCATTATGCGATCATTTTTAACTGAGATACAGCCTGTCGAAAATCACTAAAAAATCACAATTTTTTTTTTGTTCCCTTAATTTTTTGGGCTAGTGTATTCAATGTTCTTACCAGAATAAATTTTTACCAAGAAAACGAAAAAAAACTTCAAGATTTCTCATAAAATACAAATAAATTTCTTTTCTTAGTTATCCAATTAGAAGCAAACAATTTGTGGTATTAGGATTGCCATGTATTCAAATTTTACTAACGGTATAGTGCTCATACCTGGGATAATAATATTACAAAATGACCTAGAGTTTTTCTCAAAACAAAAAAATTTAAACTTTTGTGGATTGAGCTTAAAACCACTTGTCAAGCACTGCAAGATTATATGAAAATTTACAATTAAAGCTTCATCGAAACCGGCAATGGAATCAAGTAAACTGCCATTTTCAAAAAAAAAACTTCTTGTCACATTGCCTGTATATTGATGTTTCTGGTTCTTCAATAACATGTTTTTTTTGTCATTTGTTCGCCATTGCCTAACCGGGAGTTTATATGCTAAGCGTATACGAGACATTATAATAAGCGAGTCCACTTTATGCAAGGTAGATAGCCTAATTTGGTATATGAACTGAAAAAAAAAACAGCAAAAAATTATTAAATTCGTTCTTCAAATGAAAAAAAAAATCAAAAATTTTAATAAATGCTTCAAAAAAAGTATGAAGGCAGTTTAATTTCTTTCAATTCAATTTCAATTTTTCAATAATCAGATAAACCTCGGATAAAGCTTATTTTAGGAACAAAAGTTTTTTTTTATATTTTATATATTGACTGACGATTGAAAAATCAGGGCTAAGATGGACTTTTAAGAAAAAAAAAACAAAAACTTTCAAAATCGTTAGAGCCTTTTGAAAAAAAAAAAATGTATATCGTCGGTGAAACCAGAAAAGTGTGTAACTCCATTTTAGCAAATTTTATAGGAGAGCAAAAAAACAAAATCGTTTTGAAGGCATTGGTATGAGTTTTCATTTTCTAATTTGCTTATAAAATAAAAACTATGAACTTTAAGGAGGTTCTGAGTTTAAGGAACGGTAGATATTAGGTTTGTCTAACAGATGGCATTCAAATCTAATTTTCAGAAAATTTGGAGTTACACACTTTTCTGGTTTCACCGACGATATATATAATTATTTATTATTATTATAATTTTTTGAAAAAAAAAAAATAAAATAAAACTGGCAGGTATGTTATTTTTTTAGCAACTGCTAATCAACACAGTAAACCAAAATTTCAAGAAAATTCAAAAAAAAAAAATTTTGTTCAAGACTTTTTACAAATCCAAAAATTATATTTTTCAATTTTTTTTTTACTTAAATGTTTTTGTATAAAAAATTCATTAACATCGAGGCAGTTATCTGGGCGATAGTCAGAAGTTAAAAGAACTGTTCTATGAAATAGATAGATCTTGTCTAGAAACTATTAGGTACCTGAATTTTAGGATGATATAGATACTGTTAGTTTTTGTACAAAAAACTCTTTATACAGTGTCCAAAAATTGCTACATACCAAGTCGCTGGCTGAGAATTGTAGGGTTGTATGTCAACTCACCTTAGTTTTGAGAAAATCGGTCTCAAAGTTTTTTAAGGCTGGTTTTTGGATAAAATAGTTACATAGCAGTAAAGTATTGATGCAATCTTATAAAGGACCCTAAAGAAATCATAAAACCATGAAAAAAACATTAATTTCATCACAAAAAAGGATTCTATGAGCATTTTTGAAAAATGACATAGAACCATTTTATGAAAAAATTTGCAAAAAAATTTGAAAAAGGTTCTATGTTCAACATAGAACCTTATAGTTCTATGTATTAAATCAATTGGACTTTTGCATATTTTTTGCATTGTTTTTTGCCAAAAAGACAGTGGTTTTAAAACAATCATCTACAGTGCAAAATGTATACCAAAAAAAATTTAAAGTTTGTTTAGTATTTTAATTTTAATAATAATGCAATTAAAATTAATGAAAAATCATTTTAATCTTAGCAGGTATCAACACTTAAATTTTCTTAAGAAGAAAATTCTTGTTGAAATGAAGTTCACTTTAATTTGAAAAAAGTTTAAACAAATTTTACTTATTTTTATAAGAAATCTTATTAATTTGGATTTTAGAGGAGTATCATCTTGATTCTAAGTGCTTTATTTGTCTCCAAGTATAACGGAAGTAAATTTGCTTCAAGTTAAAAAAAAAAAGAGTTTTATTCGATGAAACTATTAATAGAAATAAACTTATATAATTGTAAAGATGAATAACGAAGAGTTCACTTCGGTTAGTACAGTAAAATCTTGACCTTTGAAAAAAAATACTCAATTTTTTTCCAATTTTTTTCCAGCTAAATACAACTAAAAATTAGTTAATTTTTTGTTTAATATTTTTGTTTTTTAGGTACTAAGGTGAAAGCTGAATCTCGTTTGCAGTTGTTTAATCCTAGTATATCTTGGCATCGGCTTTAGGTTTGCCCGAAGGTGATTTTTAGGTACTTTTTGAGTTTTGACTTCTTTTGTTTCAAGTTAAGGAATCTAAGTGTTTCTTTAACTTTTGGTTTATTAATACGAACTATGAAATTCCCAACCTCGATTATGAAAAAAAAGTTTTCAAAAAATCACTTCCAATTCTTGGCACACAAAATTGTAATGTAATTATAATTATAATGTATAATTATAATGTAAGAATATCTAGGTTACGTAACCCGAATGAATTATTGCAAAATTTAAGGTTGGATAGTACATATTTTGGTTCAAAGAGTACAGAACGAGATACAAAAATTCTTTGCTGTTTAGCAAATGCCCTGGAATGAAGTCCGCTAACTTGATAGTTGATAGCCAAAAACGACGAATTATGGAGCAAAATCGTCGTTTTTGACTGTCAACTATTGACTATCAAGTTAGCCGACTCCACCCCTGTTGTTCAATACCAGCGGAACATCAAAAGATCTTTTATTTTTACTTTATCATTTCCATAATATTTCATTTTGAAAATTTGCGTAAAAAAGTTCTATGTAACTTAAATCAATGTATTTTTTTGTTTGAAAAAAATCAGTAAAAGGGTTCTATGTTGCAATTTGAATAACACCCTACTAACACTTTTGCTTCTATAATGCTTTACAGAAGCAACAATTGCATCTGTAAAGCTTTATAACACCAAAATTGTTTGTCGGGCATAGAACTTTATTATATTAATACATTTATGTGAAATCATCAAAGTTGTATGTCTTTTTTACTTGTACCGTCGCCATTAATTTTTTTCTAATTTTTTTTTTTAATTTTATCTGAAAGCCGTTAAAATTACTAAAATTTTGGTGTATAAAACTCGTTTTTTGTATTTTGTATGAAATACACCCTTATAATTCTCAGCCAGCGAAGTGTAAAGTGGATCGGCCCAACCGTTTAGGCTGTAGCTCCTTTTTTGCATTCTCTACCATCCTAATAGTAACTTCGGGCATTATGGCGCACCGGGCATTATGGCGCACCTCTCAACTACCATACTTCCAATACTCGCATTTAAATAAAACCAATGCAGAAACTTTGGCCTTCGTCGAACACTAGCCTTGTGACGACCACAGGTCAGTGCTATTATTTTTGTGCCAAACAAAAAAGAAAATAAAAAAATATACCGGTTCTGGGTTCCAATATAATATCGCTTTGTTTTTGTTTGTGTGTATCTCGGTAAGTATACAGTGCACGTGTTTGTTGTAAAGAGTGAAACGCAGAGTACAGTTTTGGTTTGGTTATATCACTTGTTATATTTTAACTGAAGTAAGAATTGTGTTTAGTTTTTGGAGTTTTGTGAATATGTGTATATTTTGCAATATGGCGCAGATGTAATAAGGGCATTATGGAGCTATATTATACCCGACTGCGCCATAATGCCCTTACGTAAAACTAATTTCAAAAGTAACTCTGCATTTTTTTAAATTTGAAAATAACCTCAATTTAACGTTAATTTTATGAAACTTATTTACAATTATATTTCAGAAATGCTGAATATACGTAAAAAAAGTAAAGGGTTCCGAAGTAAATGGGGTTCGCCATATTGCCCATACATAGGGCAATATGGTTTTTTTTGGACTATTTTTAATTTAATTTATTTTTTGTTAAAAAGCTTGAATTTTTATTCTTTAATAATTTATTTATGTTACGTTTTTATGAAATTTAATTAAAAAAAATGATTGAAGTAAAAATTGTAGTCCGTAGTAAAGTTATTTGAGTTTGTGCTTAGGTATGCCATAATGCCCTAATTTACCCTATCATGGGTGGTTGTTATCTCAACTTTTTTTCTGTACGAATCGCTAGTAAAAAGTAAGTTTTTGTAGTCTTGTCAGTATACTTATTCAAATTTTTCTTCTTAAAATAAAAACTACACACCTGCATTAATATCAGGACATCACTATATATTTTTAGTCTACTTATAAAAAAATAAACAGAAATAACCTCTCAAAATTGTTATTTTTGTAGGTAGTTACTTTTTTTAATCAACTGACAAAAAAATTCTTAATCAAAAATACCTATTAATTGAGAAAAACAACATTTTAACATGTTGCTAAAAAATTTTGAGATAGACCTATAAAGCTGCTCTATGGTACGATGGTTCTCAATCTCAAGACCTCGAGTGATCTCATTGTTTCAGTTATTGAACTATCATTTTGAAAGCGTGATTTTGTATACCGTCAAAGAAACTCAAGGAATTCAGATAGTACTCCCGTTCAGATAGTACTTTTCCATGCAAGTACCACTTAAGGATAGTGACATTGGGAAATAGATTCCGCTTTAATGATTTGTTTCTTTAAAGTATTTATAATCCAGTCAAATAAGGGTTCAACCTCGGAATGAATGCTAATAGAAATTTTTTTCGCTCAATACCTTCGTTTTGGCATTCCATAACATACCTCAAAAGTCTAGAAAAATCTCATTTCCGCAAGTCGCGATTTAAGGCTCAAACCGCGAAATTTAGATTTTCGAAATAAGCAATAAAAGAAAATGGTATTATATGCAATTATGATACATAATTTCAAGGTATTTTTTAATGCTGATTCCAAAAAATCTAAAATCAAGGCAATCTGACGTCTCTGAAAAAAGTTATACCTGTTTTTTAACTGTCAACCCATATTATTACAACAGTTGCAAACTTGCTACCGAAAAACCCTTTATAGTTATGGTAGATCAACCAAATTTTGCATGAAGGTTTTCATATCCATTATCATTAAGAATTAAAACAATGCAATGAAAAAAACATTCATATCTATGAAAAAATGGTATTTTTTGAGAAAAATGGAAATTTTGGGATATGCGCTAAAAAACATCCTGGTACATTCTTGTAATTAGTGCTAATAGGCTATTTTTTTTTTTGTTTCTATCTTTGTTTGTATATTCCATAACTTATGTCAAAAATCTAAAAAAAAATTTAATGTCCGCAGGGAAAGAGATTTAGAGACAGACTGAAATCGGACTGAGTTACACCAGCATTTATTTTGTGTGTTTCAGACTTGTATTTATCGAATACGACTTTGTAATGAACGGTTTGAAAGGTTTCTACACCAGTGAAGGAGAGACTCGTTGACTACAAAAGCACGCATTTTCGAGAGAAGAGCTTACGACCAAGCTCAATCAAATGCCTCTAAAATTTCAATTGCAAAAGTATCTCTTTATCTATAGATCATAACACCTTTGATATTCTATTTTTTTTTTATCAAGAACATGAACTTTTAAACAAAATTATATCAAGATAGTTTTTCTTACAACGAATATATACTCAACTCATTGTCCAAGTAAACACCCACGATGCATTATGAAAATAATGAAACAAAAAATCCTTACACAAGTTGTTTGCAAGTAGGTACCTATAACCTACCTAAGCTCGTATAGTTTAAGTTAAACTTTTATAAAAGAAAAATATCTCGATATCACGTGAAGTAATTTTTTTTTTTGTTGCTGTTTAATAACCCCGTTTGGGGCCAACGAGAGTGCATATTGATTCCTTGCGTATTTAAAGTGGAAAACTGATCATCAGCAACTGATACGGCAGTTATCCGTGGTGTTTTGTCTTGTCCAGTGCTCACGATGAGACTCCACTGCTGCACTCTCTTGGCGCGACTACAATGAGATCCTTGCAAATGGCTACAATCCATAAAGCGCGCAGGTCCCTCCACATAGCGGATGCAACCTCCTGCACCGCCCCATATGCAACAGGCTCGTTATATCCGTTCATCAACGGTAATGCACTTTATACTATAAGAAAGCGTTTATAGGTAAGGTATTCCCTGGGAGCAAATTCGCGTGCACTCTGTTGCGTTCTTACTTAATTTTTAGTTTTTTTTTTTTTCGAAGTCTACTCTATACCGCCAGCCACTGCCCATTCATTTGTCCAAAAGATCCCAGAGAGGTTCACTCACGCACATAATTTGGTTAGAAGAAAAGACAACGAAGAAGGAGGAGATGCGATGCATTCCTTCCTCAAACCTCGTTGCACGGAATCGATCTCATTATCAGTTGGATGGTTTGTAAAGTCGGATCATTATTAACCCAAATAACCACACGACCAAAGCACAGCATAAAAGCCTATAACCTGTGATGATGCGTGCACACCAATAATTCACAGCCAGCCGGCAGTTAGCCAAGTTAACAATGTTTAGCCTGCTCCCATGAAACCTTGCGGACTTGTGTTTGTTTTACGTTTTTTTGTGTGGATCGTTTAGAGATGGAAGGAGCCACACTTTAAGTATGCAGATTGTATGTAAATTAAAGACTTGCTGGCCCTTAAGTGGACCACTTCACACCTGAGCTGGAGTATATCCATACTCAAGTCTAACTGCAAGGTAAACAAACCAAATTGAATGCAGAGAGCTTGCCCTGGAGCAGACAAGAAAAAATACAGTAGCCAGAGATGAGATCACGATGATAGCGTATAGTAAGGCACAAGGAACATGTGTCATGCGTGTTGTATTGGAATCTTTTTCAGGAAGGTGCTTAACTTCCTAAAAGAACATTTGAAAATTTTTTAAGGCACAAAATTGATACTCAGATTGATAAAAGCTATAGTGATTTGGGAAGTTTTCAGTTTGAGGCTGGCCACCCATATCAATATAGTAGTTTACAAGGATTTTTAATCTGGAATTGGGACGTTTTTCACACTAGAATCAGAAAAATATCCAAGATCGTCTATTTAAAAAAGGCATCGAAAAAGCTTTTAAAAGAAAAAAACAGTGCTTTAACTTGTTTGTAGCGTCTTCTTTCGTCCCTGCCGAAATCAAGCACAATACAAAGTATGCAATCTAAATTTAGTCTGACGTACATTGTGAACTTTCGCTTTTTCAAAAACTAATGCAAATACATATTTTTTAAAAACCCAAAAATCTTTTTTTTTTTCAATTTTAAAACTTTAATAGTTACGCACCTCTCTTGAATCAGGGCACATCAAATTCTTTTTTAAGTTTTGGTTTATTAAAAGCATCAGTAATATGTTATTTTAAACATCTAACAACAATGGTAGGCGCTCACAAAACCAAGCTTAGACTTAAGGACCATGTATTGCAATAACAACATCATTCCTGAGGGCATACATTTTTATGTACATACATATTTACTACCTTCCACAGTCATTAATTAGAAAGAAATAGAGTATTAAATAAGTTATCTTCTTCGTTGGCTCTATGAACAGGTTTGAATTTTTTAAAAATATTTTCGAAATAGAGTATTAATCAATTGGACACTGTGGCGTATGCGCAACATTTTTTTTTAACTTTTCTTGTTCTTCATTACTACCAAATCAATACTTTTTCGAGAGGCAATTTTCTATCTTATTTGCGTCTCTATTTTGAGCTGCAGCCTAAACCAATGAAGCTATTGACTTCAAAGATCGTCTATCATAGTTTTGTGAGGTGGTTTTTCCTTTCCAGTCGAGGTTTAAACTCGTCGGATTTCCAGGGGTCTTATTGAAGAAAACACCAAAACTTCAACGGTAAAGGTCTATTTAACCTTGAAAACAAAAACCTTTATTTATTCAAAATTAACAAAACAACTCTTACAAACTAATAATAAAAATAAGGTTAAATAATAAAGATTACTTAAAAATAATCAATCGCTGCAGTCAAACAGCCGGAATAGACGTTTTTCCTGTCCTAAACTTGCAGCCTATAAAAAAAGAAAGAAACTTTAAGTTTATTTTATCACTTCTAACGGCACTCAACACGGCAGGGAAGAATTCTGGTAGATCGGCAGGTTTATTTACGGCCCCCGGTGGTACCCAGAACGGCAATCAATAGCTCTGGTAAATCGGCAGGTTTATTTACGGCTCCTGGTGGCACGCAGAACAGCAGGCAATAGCTCTGGTTGATCGGCAGGTTTTTGTTTCGGTCCCTGGTGGCACGCAGAACGGCAGGCAATAGCTCTGGTTGATCAGCAGGTTTTATTTTGGCCCCTGGTGGCACATATTGTTTTGTTCTAGTTTTTATCGCTTCCTTATATTACTTTTTGTCATGACTGACTGTGAATTTTAAAAGTCAAAAAAACTAAATGTATGATTTTTTTCTTGTAGTTTTGTTTCTATTAGGTAAAAGGTAATATACATATAGTAAAGCATGTAACGCTTCGTTACAGTTTTTGAATATAACGGTGCGGCAATAGAGCTGTTTTCTTGATGTCTGATTTTCTCGCAAGCGATATAATTGATATCACCGAAAAGTTTTTTTTACCAACTTCCAAAAGGGAGGAGGTATTCAATTTTTTTTTATGTTTGTTACCTTACCTCATAACTTTGACTGAGTGAATCAATTTTGATAATTCTTTTTGTATTGGAAAGCTGATGCCTGCAGTGTGATCGCATTTCAATTACGTCCAGTTCTGGAAATAGAAACTATGAGAAAAACCATAAAACCCAGTTTCGATCCATGGAAGAGTCGGTTTTATATTTTGATAAAAATGATTATTAAGAAATTGTTTTTTTTTAGAAAAAATTACAACAAAATATTTTTCGAATTTAAAAAAAAAATTCATTGGTTTTTTGAAAATGTGTAAAAATTTGTATTTATAAAAAATTTTTTTTTTTTTTGAAATAGTTTCAAGTTTGAATTAAAGGACCCCGCACATTTTGTATGGGAAGGGCCCTCGGTGAAATTGTCTGAAATTTTAGTACATATGTTGTTCTCTTGAAGCTCTTGATCAAAAGTCGATATGGGCAGAAAGTAAAAAAATGGACAGTTTTTAAGATAACGGTTTTTTTTTCGATGACTATCTCAAACCTTTTATAAGGGATAGTAACTCAATATATTGTGTTTTGAGTCATTTTTTAGTTGAGTTCATAGGTTTTTACGGTCGCTGAATCCAAATCCGAAGTCCATTTTGCCTCATCAGGTCAGGTTTTCAAGACAACCTCAAAAAATGTCACAGCCTCAAAAAAACAATTTTCTTTGATCTGGGATTGCGACTATGTTTAATACATGTTTTTTGGGTCGCTGAAACCAGATTCGAAGTTTATTTTATCCCATCACTTCGAGTTTTTGAGATAACCTCAAAAAAGTAACGAACAGCTTTTTGGAGGTTATCTCGAAAACCTGACGTGATAGGACAAAATAGACTTCGAATCTGGTTTCAGCGACCCAAAAAACATGTATTAAACATAGTCGCAATCCCAGATCAAAGAAAATTGTTTTTTTGAGGCTGTGACATTTTTTGAGGTTGTCTTGAAAACCTGACCTGATGAGGCAAAATGGACTTCGGATTTGGATTCAGCGACCGTAAAAACCTATGAACTCAACTAAAAAATGACTCAAAACACAATATATTGAGTTACTATCCCTTATAAAAGGTTTGAGATAGTCATCGAAAAAAAAACCGTTATCTTAAAAACTGTCCATTTTTTTACTTTCTGCCCATATCGACTTTTGATCAAGAGCTTCAAGAGAACAACATATGTACTAAAATTTCAGACAATTTCACCGAGGGCCCTTCCCATACAAAATGTGCGGGGTCCTTTAATTCAAACTTGAAACTATTTCAAAAAAAAAAAAAATTTTTTATAAATACAAATTTTTACACATTTTCAAAAAACCAATGAATTTTTTTTTTTAATTCGAAAAATATTTTGTTGTAATTTTTTCTAAAAAAAAACAATTTCTTAATAATCATTTTTATCAAAATATAAAACCGCCTCTTCCATGGATCGAAACTGGGTTTTATGGTTTTTCTCATAGTTTCTATTTCCAGAACTGGACGTAATTGAAATGCGATCACACTGCAGGCATCAGCTTTCCAATACAAAAAGAATTATCAAAATTGATTCACTCAGTCAAAGTTATGAGGTAAGGTAACAAACATAAAAAAAAATTGAATACCTCCTCCCTTTTGGAAGTTGGTAAAAAAAACTTTTCGGTGATATCAATTATATCGCTTGCGAGAAAATCAGACATCAAGAAAACAGCTCTATTGCCGCACCGTTATATTCAAAAACTGTAACGAAGCGTTACATGCTTTACTATATGTATATTACCTTTTACCTAATAGAAACAAAACTACAAGAAAAAAATCATACATTTAGTTTTTTTGACTTTTAAAATTCACAGTCAGTCATGACAAAAAGTAATATAAGGAAGCGATAAAAACTAGAACAAAACAATATGTGCCACCAGGGGCCAAAATAAAACCTGCTGATCAACCAGAGCTATTGCCTGCCGTTCTGCGTGCCACCAGGGACCGAAACAAAAACCTGCCGATCAACCAGAGCTATTGCCTGCTGTTCTGCGTGCCACCAGGAGCCGTAAATAAACCTGCCGATTTACCAGAGCTATTGATTGCCGTTCTGGGTACCACCGGGGGCCGTAAATAAACCTGCCGATCTACCAGAATTCTTCCCTGCCGTGTTGAGTGCCGTTAGAAGTGATAAAATAAACTTAAAGTTTCTTTCTTTTTTTATAGGCTGCAAGTTTAGGACAGGAAAAACGTCTATTCCGGCTGTTTGGAGGTTATCTCGAAAACCTGACGTGATAGGACAAAATAGACTTCGAATCTGGTTTCAGCGACCCAAAAAACATTTATTTAATATAGTCGCACTCAAAATTCAAAACAAAATAAAATTTTTGAGGCTGTGACATTTTTTGAGGTTATCTTGAAAACCTGACCTGATGAGGCAAAATGGACTTCGGATTTGGATTCAGCGACCGTAAAAACCTATGCACTCCACTATAAAATGACTCAAAACACAATATATTGAGTAACTATCCCTTATAAAAGATTTGAGATAGTCATCGAAAAAAAAACCGTTATCTTAAAAACTGTCCATTTTTTTTTTTTTTTTTTATATCAATTTATAAAAAAGAATGAGTTTTGTGTTGCATTTTGATCATAAAAGACCAATTTATTCTCTTCAAATTTTTTTTAGAATTAACTCGAAACACATGGTTTTCGTGTGTGGCGTTGTTGACTGTGGGACATCCTGCATAATTCTTTTTACAAAACAATTGAACAAAATCTTAGTATTTCATTTTGATATTATTATGAAATTTTAATACATTTCAATAAAATATTTAAAAAATATTTAGCCTGTTCACTAAAAAGAAATTAAAATTCAATAAATTTTTTCAATTGCTCTATCTAAATACATATAGGGCAAGTATTGGTTTCGTGTCGAAAAAAAAAAACTGAGGTTTTAATCAAAACCAACATTACGATGATGCAGAAGTCTGAAAAAGTGGGTCCGTGCGTCTGTGGGTCCATCTGTACACAGCCTAAACGGGTTGACGGATTTTCTTCAAATTTGCTACAAATGAATTTTATAGAATTCTAAAAGTTGTTTTATTTTTATATCTCCCATATAAAATTCAAGTTATAGCAAATTACTTGAAAATGGCTCCAAAGATTTTTATTAATTTTTGCAAACGTAATATTCAAAGCAATTGCAATAAAACTACATTTCTATTTTTTTGCAAAAAAAATATTTTTATTTAACAAAATTTTGCCAAAAATGTCGGCTCTTCTCCAACATCAACATCATCAATCTGCAAGTAAACTAACATAAAAGTGCTTTGAACTGCAAGAGCAAGTACGTGCGACCCAGTCGTGCATTTTATTTCCAAATAGATTTGTAATTTTTGAAAAAAGATCAATATAAAAAAGGAGGTACTTGCACCATTTTTTACGAACGTAAAACTTTATAGTTAGGTACATCGCAGGTAAAAACCACATTTTTAAAGATTTCTCTACGACAAAGTCCTTGCCAACCTGATGCAATAAATCTTGTTCAAAATTTAAAATAATAATGTTGAATTAACATTTTTGAAATGTTTATGTATACAAAAATATTTTTGGTAATATATTTTTAGAATAGAAAAACGATAAAAACTGTTATAAGCTTTATATATGTTAGTTCTTGTAGGATTAATTTCATTCGGACAATACCATTTTGAACACTCTATCAACGAAGATAGTAAACTTATTTAAATCAATTATAGCGTCTGTTAATTTTTAAAATTTAGTCTAACTTTCCTCAAAATAAACTTAAGCTTTAAGGTGCAAATCTAGCCCAGATCCTGAGAATGAAAAAAAAAAAAATAATAATAAACAAATAAAAAAGAATCATTACTTGTTGTTGCATACTGCACTCCCATATTTCGATATCGACACATTTGGAAGTCTTTCCCGCTGCATCCAATTGTTGCAACATTTCATTTCTCGTATCGCACAAATGCGGATTTTTTCAACCCACATAGAGACAACACACAGTTAAAACCAATTCACGACCGTCGTCTTCGTTGTTGTCGATTACGACAAAGACAACGACGACTCAACAGACGGCAGCTGGAATCAGTGGTAAAGTGTTAAATGGAGGACCCATTAAGGCTCATTTGGAATCGGACACGTCCGATTAAAATCTCATTTCTCACCTTCGAAGGTGGTGGCTCTGACTACTCCAAGGGACCCCATCATCATCATCAGCTGCAAATATACTAACCAACTTGGTCTTCGTCGTCTTTGGTCGTAGTATAGTCACAAAATATGGGGGCGAGAGCTCCTGCGTCGCGTCGTCAGTACTCGGGGAGTGTGTATAAGTTTTGGTAAATGCTGCCTGGTGGTCTGGGCGATCATGCTGGACTTCTTTGCTTATTTTTTTGTTCGCCTACGGTCAATAATAATCCAATCGAATGGGGATTTGCTTGGAATCGATCGGAATTCAATGCGATTATTTGGCTACTTACCGTCCAAAAGGAAGTCACACAATTTTGTTACTCTTTTTTTTTATTTTTTCGAATATTTTCGATGTTGCTCCATCTGCTTCCACTGTATTTGTTGTTGTTGTATATTTGTATAAGGAACCCACAGTCCAAGTCCGAAGCAATTTTTATCTAAAAATAAATATTTGACTTGGCAAACAGTTCGATTCACACATCCGAACAAGATGCAATTGTAGTTCACACCCAGAACCAAAGAACCATCGGATTTTCCTGCGCACCACCATCAAGCCAACATAATAAAGGGGGCAAGAGGGATTGCAACCAGAAAGCATAGTCATGATGGTGCTTCCGTGGCTACCCACTTAGACACTGTGGAGCATCGAGCTAGCGGCCGATGATGCTGGAATGAGATATCTCTTCCGCAAATGGTTATTAAACGTAATAATACTAATTTGATTGATTTTATGCTCGCAATGGAATTTTAATTTGATTGTGTTTGTGTTGTTACAAAAAAAAAAACTTCAATGAGAAGTTAGGTAGGTATATTGATTTTTAATTTCGATAAATGGATTTTCATATATTTCTTCTGTTTTTCAACTGACAATTTTCAATAAAAGAAAAATTCGTTTAAATCTATTGAATACTTGTTATGTGTTTTACTTTTAAAGTTATGCAGGCTTTATGCCCACCAAACCCACACAAATTAAAGGAACAAACAAAACTTGTGATTTTTAAGTAATTTGGGTTGTATAGGTACATAATATCATCGTGTAGACTGTAGAGATAAAACAAAAATCTTCATTCTTCTGATTATGTGATATTATAACGAGATTT
Source organism: Episyrphus balteatus (assembly GCF_945859705.1). Classification (NCBI taxonomy): domain Eukaryota; kingdom Metazoa; phylum Arthropoda; class Insecta; order Diptera; family Syrphidae; genus Episyrphus; species Episyrphus balteatus. The sequence goes on from NC_079134.1 coordinate 39,752,574, forward strand.
TTTTTTTTTAATGAAATTTTAGCCTTTTACTGCTTTTATACTTACAGTAAAACTAAAATCAGGGTTAAGGGGGAAAATCCCTCTGGACGACACCTTGTTTAATATTTTTTTATAAAAAACTGAAAGCACTTATTGAAATTTGGAAAAAGACAAGATATTACTGACATTATTAAGTATTAAAAAATTTTTTTTTTGAAATGAAAAAATAACAAAATGGCGGCTCTGGAGCCTTTCAAAGTTGACGCCTCTAGTTTACGCCGTGCAATGCACAGGTCCAGGAAATCATCTTAAATCAAAAAGGAAATTTTTTTCCGTTAGATGATATTAGTACGCATTGCATGAACCTAAATTTATTTTTTTTTAAATGAAAAATAAAAATTAGAAATCAAAAAAACGAAAAAAACCATGTTTTTTTTACAAAGAAGTAGTTAAAAAAAAATATTTACTGTACAAATTTTATTCAACTTTTAGGTTCATGTTGTGGCCAATAAGTTAAGGAGTAATTTGCTTCAAATTTCAAGTCGACAGCTTCATTAGTTTTTGAGTTACATTACACGGCGCGGAAAAAACTAGTTTCGAAAAAAATGCGTTTAAAGTTTTCGTTTTCGTACTATGGTAGGTTCGGAGCGCATTGGTTTCGGGACTATCTAGGCACTTTTGAGGCTTCATTTAAGGCTGAGACCACTGAAAATAGTTTCTTCGGTTGATAAATAAATTTAGTACGCAAAAAAAAAACAATGCAAAAATAAAAAATTCCAGAGGGATTCCCCCCTTAATTAAAGTTGAAAATCACTTAACTTTAGAAATATATATTTTGTATTCAAAATAATCCATAATGTGTATTAGATGTAAGTTTTCTTTTTTTACCGACTTCCAAAAAGGAGGAGGTATTCAATTCGCCTGTCTTTTTTTTTTTTTTTTTTTTGTTTATGTTTGTTACCTCATAACTTTGGACTGAGTGAACCAATTTTGATAATTCTTTTTGTATTGGAAAGCTGGTGGCTGCAATGTGGTCCTATTTCAATTTCGTTCAGTTATAGCCATAGGAACTATTAGAAAAACCCAGTTTTAATCCATGGAAGTCGGTTTGATTTTTTGATAAAAAAAGATTATGTATTTGCTATAAATTAAAGGAATATGTACCGTTACTAACGAAATAAAATAAACAAAAAAATAAATAAATAAAAAAAAAATTAAAAAAAAAGCTGCAGTAAATTTATAGGTACCTAAATATTTAGTAAGCAGTTATAATTTTTATTTTACTTTCATGAATTTTGTTGGGTTCGTGGTTATTGAAAAATGGGTTCATTGGTGGATATGTACATATGAACATATTATGTATCTACCTATATAATTTACTTAAAACTTAATAATGAGTTTTTTTCATAAAAACATACAATTGGGACAGACGCAGAGAGGGGCAGCCCCATATAGTGTGGTGATATAAAGGTTATTTTTTAAACTAAAGCTATGCGAAAAAAAGATCACGAGTTCTAAACTTAACAGTAAAATTGATAAAATGAGCATATTTGTTTTGTTCAAAGTCTTTGATTTATGTTTATTCATGCGGTTGAAGTTGAGAGTTTTAGAGCAAAAATTCAGTTTTTAATAAGTAATAAAAAAGGTGTTCTTTTGTTTTTTTTGTTTAAACTCAATATTATTTAAAAAAAAATAAAATACAAATTTCTCGCATGGATAAAAGTATGTAAATTACTATTCTTCTGCAAAAAAAAAATTAAAAAAAATTTCTTATATTTAAAAATTGAATGAGAAAATAATTAATTTTTTGAAACGCATCTTAAAGTTTTTTCTCAAAATCTTCTGTTTAGGCAAATATTTAGCAAGTCTAAAAATGGAGAAAGCATGATAAGCAATTTCTCTATAAGCCCATATAAAGACTTTTGCTAAATATTTGCGTAAAATATTTTTAATGAAATTTTGAATTTCAAAAAACGATTGTTTTAAAGAAAGTGCTCTTTTGTTTTTATTAAAATAAATTACAAAATCATTCTTTTTTGACAATCATGCACTAGTTACTTATAAACAATGTTTTTTTTTCTTTTTAAAAGTTGTTTTTTTTTTTTTTATTTTATTATAAGAAGTTTCGTGAAACAGGGTGATTTATTATATAAAGTTAGTGCTTTTGTTTTTTACTTTTTTTTTATAAAAATATTTTTTGATTTAATTTATTATTAATTTTTTTCCAATTAAAATTGATGCGGCTATAAGGTTTAAAAAAAAAAAACCCACTTTACAAAGCAAATTTGAAAAAAAAAAATAACTTGAACATCAAATTTGACAATTTTTTTCAAAGTTTTGACTTTGAAATTATATTTCACAAAAAGTATTAGCGAAAACTACTATAATCAAAAAGAGTTTGAAAGAATGGAAAATAAGCTTTCAAAAAAGCTATTGCACAGTATTCTATGTCTTTTTCTTGATTTAATGTATTTTTTTTTTTTATTTAAGGTCAAATTTTCAGAAAATTGCCCCTCCCACCGGAACGAGGGGTGATACAGACCCCTTCCCATACAATTTTTTTCTTAGGTTGAACTGAAGAACTATTTCTTAAAATAAAGTTCACTTTTTAAACAAAAAAAAAACATAATTCAAAATTCTAGGTTTTTTCAAATGTATTCATATTTTGTCCCCTTACTTAATTTCCTGGAGAAAAATAAAAATTTTAATGGAAAAAAGTTCATAAAATTCAAGAAGTCTGTTAACTTTAGTTACAAAACCAAATAAAGTGACAAAAAATGCCTCATTATTAGTAGAAGTAATTAATATCACAAATCGACCTATTCTGCCCCACTGTGAGACGGGCCGGTGTCCCGGAGCCCTTCACGGATACCAGTGTCCCACGAGTAAATATATAATAAAGAAATCTAGTACCCATATTTCAAAGAAACTCTTGGTTTTCAGTTATGAATAGAGCTTAAATAGATCTTTGTTTTGATGTCTCATGGATTTGGAGCAAATTTTTGAAAATATATTTTTTTTTTTGCCAAATCTGAATAAAAAAAATTTAAATTTTTTTAAAAAATTTATAATTTTTTTTTATAAAAATGCATAGGACTGTTCACTATAAACATATAGCTTATACCTATCTCAAAATCAAAACTTGTTTCGAGTTTTGGTCCGTAGATAATTGCATATTTGGCTCCGAATGTAAGAAAAAACAATGCTTGGGTGCAAAAAAAACAGTAACTAGACCTCACAGAAACTTTTGCGAAGCTCAGTCTCAAATATCTCGAGGAAGACTTTTCACACAGAAAATAGTTAAAAAAAAATCGTTCTCGAGATATTTAGACCTACGCGTTTTTCAAAATGGTGGACCCCCACAAAATCAATTTTTACTGAAATTTAGATTTACACTCAGAAAAAACCTCTTTTTTCTGCTGCATATAAACTAAGATGACGTCACATTTTTTTTTTTTTGTTTTGAAGCGACACTTGCATAGTGCCAAATATGCAGTTAGGATTCCGGGAAAAACACTCTACACTCCATCCACTTCTCAAACTCCAATACGATGTTTCCGTCTCCCTCAACGCAATCCAAGTCACTGTCGTATGTTTTCTCGGTTTAGAAAAAGCATTTGACAGTGTCTGGAACACACAAACTCTTCCTGCTGAAGTTTACAATTTCACTAATCAAAATTATTAACAGATTTCTTCATTCCAGATCGTTCTTTGTACAATTAGGAAACAGCCAATCAACAATGAGTACAATTAATGCCGGAGTTGCCCAAGGATCGAAGCTAGGACCATTCCTCTTCACCATTTACACATAAGATTAGCCACAACCAGAATAAGCTCCGGATCTCCTGGTTTGCAGACGACTCTCTCACGTACGCGAAGTCTAAATCACCCATATACCTAAGCCGCAAGAAAAGTGGACACGCCCACATAAAAACCTTACGAGCGCTGGGGCTTCAAAATCAACACAGCAAAATCTAAACTGATAGACATGCTTTCGACGACCAGCCGCCCCAGGAAATCCTAGAATGCGCTCAGCCAGGAACTGCAGGAACATCAAGATAAGCCTTCCCGATGGAACACAAATTTCAGCAAAAAGTTACGTCAAATATCTGGGAATACAATTCGATGAGAAGAACCGAAAAAAAGCCAATTTCGCTTTTCATCGCATTCATCCGAAAAGGACTTAGCCAAAAGACAAAGCTTCTCCTGTATAAGCAATTCGTCATGCCTATCATCACCTACTGTTCATGGTGACAAAATCCCATCTAAACAAGTTAGCAATCCCGGAGAGGAAGATCTTAAGGATCTGTACAGGCCTGCACTACGACAGGATACGCAGGAAACAAGTCAGAAACAAGAGACTGCATGAAGAAGCCAAAATTATAAAACTCGACGGATATCTTATCCAATCAAGCAGACTATGTCTACAGAACCTGACTAACCCCTCAAATCCAATAAATAGGAAGAGTCATAAACCAGCTGTTAAGGTGCTTTCGACGATGTTATATTAAGTCAACCGTTTTGTTTAAGTGATATAATCGGACTCACTTCAGTTTCATAGACCAACCTGGAAGTACTTTAAGAACTTCCAAAATGCATTTTGAAGTAAAGAAAAGTGGTTTTCGTCATGTCGTCCCTCTGTGTGTCTATTCGTCTATGAGTCCATCCATTATGAACATCGATCTAGGACCTAGGCCGATGTATAGATTTCCTCGAAACTTGGTTCACATTATTTTTGCATAAGTCCTACCTTTTGAAATTTTTAAATATCTCCCATTAAACGTTTTCGAGTCATTGCAGTTTTTTTCGAAAACGGCTTAAACGACTCCGATTTAATTTAGTGTAGGTACGTAGTGTTCTTTGTGATTACAAATTTACGCTGGATCCCTAATCCAGACACTGTGCTCAAAAGATCTCAAATCTAACTTTATCTAGCATAGATTAATGTTATCTGTTCCATTGTTCCATTACACTGGTTAACAAAATTAAACTTTTTTTTTGTTGCCGAAACAAAAATATACTTTTCTGAAGGTTTTTGGTGTGCTGAGCTCGAATCCAAAGTAAAAAAAAAAAATCAATCAGCTCCCGTTTTTGAAATATTACCGTTAGAATATGCAGGACTTAGGACCTTATTCTTTTTTACCGACTTCCAAAAAGGAGGAGGTATTCAATTCACCTGTTTTTTTTTTTTTTTTTAATGTTTGTTACCTCATAACTTTGGACTGAGTGAACCAATTTTGATAATTCTTTTCGTATTTAAAAGCTGGTGGCTGCAATGTGGTTCCATTTCAATTTCGTTCAGTTATAGACATAGGAAGTATTAGAAAAACCATAAAACCCATGGAAGTCGGTTTTGTTTTTTGATAAAAAAGATTACATATATATAAGGAAATTTTTTTGAATATATTAATTAACGGTTTTTGAAAGAACTATTTTTCACCTTTCAAGACCTGTTTAAATCTCTCCGATATCTTTTTTACTGCCCGAGATATCCTTAGTTGTTTGGCATATTATACATATCTTCCATAGAAATTTTTTAACCTTAAGTCGAACCCACTTACTTAATTTTAAGATATCTCGGATAGTAAAAAAGATATTAAAAAGATTTAAACAGGTATTGAAAGATGGAAAACAGACACCGTTACTAAATTTGCTCAAACAGTATATAAAAGAATAAGGTCCGAAGTACTAAAAAAAAAACGTTTTTTTTTTGCATTTTCTAACGGTAATATTTCAAAAACGGCAGCTGATTAGTTTTTCTGACTTCAGATTCAAGTTCAGCACACCGAAAACCTTCAAAAAAGTATATGTTTGTTTCGGCAACAAAACCCTTGTAAACCAGTGTTAACACCAATTAAAGTTATATGTTAACATTCTTACTAATTTGTAGGTACATGGAATTCCATGCATTTTTAAATATCCGTTTATATAAAATAGTTTGTTTTTTTTTTCTTCTAGTATGCAGCCTCCACACAAAATTAAAAAAAAAACTTACACTCCTTGACTAATTAACTATTTTCTAAGCAAATAAATGTTCTATAATTTAACTTTGTTCAAACATCACTTTGCAACTTTAATCAGTTGTATTGTCACGTATTTCCATGATTATGGGCTTTTTTTTCATTCAACTTCCCTTGTTCGTTTGTATAAAAACAATTGCTTTAGTTGAGCACTTAACCGAATGATTAAGATAATTCATTCTCTGGTTCTTCTTTGCAATAATTCCCCCTTCACTGCTAGAGAATAGAGGTAGGAATTTCCTTCATAGACACCATTATCGCAGAGTGAAGAATTGTAATTTATAAAATATTTCCATCACATATTTTGAAAATGAGATACAACTCAAGAAAAGGCTAAAGTCCTTAATGAAAACGAAAGATGACAGGACTTTTGTATTGAATTCTTAACTCTCCAAGATTGTATATATGGATAACTCTGGTAGCGGACATTCGACTTGGTTATTTTTAATAAGGGAGACAAGAGCAAAAAAAAAGGTGGAAAAAAAAAGAGGAAAGTTTTTTTTTTTGCCTCCTGAAGTTATTGTAAGAAAAATTAAATTAATGAGCATAGAAAGGATATCGAAGTAGATAAAGTTTTTTGCTTTCTTATTAGAAAAACAGGGAGTGACAGATTCTCCTCCTATCTCTGCAGTACTACGAGATGTTGGTTTGAGGTAATTATTATTCAGTTTGTATGAGAGTTTCGAGTGACATTTTTTTAATTAAATAAAATAAAAAAAAAATTGTTTATTGAAGTCAATACCATTTATATTGAAATAAATTAAATAACTTTGGAATATTCATGACTTTTATTGAGTATTCATAAGAGACTCACCATAATAATCGCTGCTTGAGGTTTATATTATTCATCTAAATGTACCTGGCATAAAAATGGTTGGGTGTCATTGGAAAAACTAATTAATCTCGACAGTTTGCCAAATGTTTATCATTCGAAATCAGAATCAGAAATTGTTTTAAAGTATATTAAATTTATTTGTTATAGTTTGCATGACCTTGTTTTAGAATTATTTTACTGAGTGCATAATGGTTGGAATATTTTTATTTGAGTGATTGATCAGTAATCGATAATTACATCATATTAACATTACTTGAAATTCAGATATTTCAATACAATTAATTAATTAAGTCTTGACTTTTTGCAAATTCCTATAAGTTAAGTAAATAACTGAAGCTCGATTTCAACTATGATTAACTTAGAATAAAAAGTTTGCCTATTCTATTGAAATACATATGTATTTTTTTTTTTGACTTTGAAATTCCTGGCAAGCTTCTAAAAAAAACACGAACCCTAGAGTCATGTCAGGAGAAAAATCATTGAGAAAAAAATGTGACTTACAAAGTATTATTTTACAATGTTGCTCTATCAAAACAAAACATAATAATAATAAATCAAAAATTATATAAAAAATTGTAAGTGATATAACTTTAAGTTAATACTTCATTTATTTACAAATTAAATGTCGTGTAGCCTGCAATTCTACTTGGATCTTTAATTAACTTAAGAAAACAAGTTGCATCTTATTTAAATCTAATACACTGACGAAAATAACAACGTGTGACTTATATTTTTCGTAAATATTTTCAACCCAGAAAGCTCGAAAATTATATCTTAATAAAATGCACGACTGGATTCGCGCGTACTTGCTCTAATGGTAAAAGTTACTCTTATGTTATATCTTTTTATTGAACAAAATTAGGAAAATTTTGATATTTTTGAGGAATTTCATAAGTAGTGAATAAAAATCTGTTTTTATAACTGACTAAACATGATCTTTTACACAAAACCAAGTATGTCATTCCATTTGATTTCGTGTATAAAGGTATAAAAAGAATTTTTAGAAAAAAAATTCGAAAAAAGTTAGAGCCGTTTAAAAAAAAAAAAGTCATTTGTGCAATTCACACGTGGCAGAAGTGAAACCTTAAAAAAAAATTTTCTTGCAAAAAATAAGAAAAAAATCTACTTATTTTTTATTCTATCTCCTTTAAATACATGTTTTATATATGACAACCTATATTAATTTTATATTATCTGAAAGCTTATTGTTTTAGCTCAAAATATTTATATCGTCCATGTCTATACAACATCTACAAAAAGAGCTTATTTTTTTCAAATTAAATCACTTTTCATCAAAAAAAAGTAAAAAAATCAATCTTTTTTCTCTTTTAACACCATTAAATATACTTTTTTAAATGACATTCTATAGTAAATTTTATATCATCTGAAAGGTTATTTCACCTTTTATATGCCTAGAAAAAAATAAGAATTTTTTAAAGCCAACTATGTCGAAATTTCAAGCTGAGATTAAGGTACTTCCTACAATGGTCATCGTCAACAGGTGTTTTAAGGTATTTTTCAAGTTTTTCAATTTAAGATTGTGTAACTTGTAGAGCTCGTACAGTTAATTGTGATATATCAAATTAAAGGTTATGTTATCAGCATGCGTATTAAAGTTAAAACAAATTTGTATGTGCACTAAATCAAAAGATATAACGTGTGTAGAAAAAGAACATCTTTTTAACGTTATCTCAGAATTTTAAATATGAAATTAATTGACATATTGTTCATTTATAGTTTATTTAATTACCTATCTACAGTACAAATTTCATTCATCTATCTATTAAAACAAAAAAGTTATAACAAGTTGAATGTTCGTGTCGCGTTTTCGTTTCATCTTGTTTCAAATCACTACGATACTAAAGAAGTTTTCACTTACATAATAATTTTTTTAAAAAATTTCAAACTTTTTCAAAAAAAAGTTAGTATGCCATTTTGAAGAATAAATATTACAAATAAAAAAATATTTTAAAAGTTGGCTCAAAAATTTTAATCAAAATCGTTAGAGCCGTTTTAAAAAAAAAATTAACTTTCCTATTTCTGTTATATTTGGTCATAAAAAAAAATCAATTTCCCCTATAAAGAATCACCCAAAACTGCTAGCTACCATTTTTGAAGAAAATCACTTCACTCGTTTAGGCTGTAGCACGAGGTATATACAGACAGACAGACAGAATTGCCAGACCCACTTTTTTGACATTCTTCATCATCGTAATGTCATTTAAAATTGTTATCTCGAGTTCGATTTCTTTTACGAATTCTAAACTTGCCCTATAGGCAGTACATACATTGCAAGTAAAAAATGTTTATGGATGATTTTGTAACTTGAAAACCAAGTTAAATTTAAAAATTTTTATCAAGTCACTTTTTGTAGAAAATTAAATTTTCTATCGATATGCATCGTTTTATAAATTAAAAAAAAAATGAAATAATTTAAAAAATTTAAGAAAAACTATTCAAAAAACGAGCATTTATTGGTATTCAAAATGTGGAAGAGCAAAGAAGATCCATCTTCTTTTATGAAAATGATCACAAAAATTGAATGTGTGTATAATTTATAAAAGGATGCATATTAGGGTGGGTCAAAATACAATTTTTTGGATTTTCAAAAAGGCTCAGCGATTAAAAGGTGCTAAATGGTTCGGTTAGCTTATAAGTAAAATTTCATTTCATTATTTTAAGCCTAAGTGCCTCCGTTACACTGAGGGAAAAGCCAATATAAAACAACGTGAAATCAATGAAAACCACATTGATGTAACTATTATTCGGAATGATTTTGCGTTGAAGATGGACATTTTAAAATCAACGTGGCAAATAGGTTAATTTTTGATGGTTTCGTATCTTAAAGTCACATAAATCAAAGTAGTTCAACTTTGAAACAACGACGTTTCAACTTCAATTTATTTTTTCCCTCAGTGTAGTTTTGGTCAATTTTCTAAAAAAATGATTTAATTAGGAAAAAATATTATTACAAATCAACTGTTATACCTACAACAACATGTTTTAACTTTTAGTTGAGCCCAAATAAAGCTGTTTTATAAAACAGTTTTGGAAAAATTAATTTTCAAAATCAAAATTTTGAAAAAAATGTTTAAATTTGCGAACTAATTTTTTTTTCAAAATTTTATGTGATTAAGTACTATTTAAGTTTTCAAAATTCAATGCTCTTATTTGTTTTCAAGCAAAAACAGAAAACCGGATGCAAAAATGTTTTGTCGTTTTTGAGAAATTAAAAAAAAACTAAAACTACATTTTTCTAAGACTTGTTAATTAATTTATGAAACATTATATGTTTCTTTTATTATTTTTAAGGGGATACCACGCCTCCAAAGCAGAAAATCTGAAGTTTGAATATGTTTCCTTTGCATTGACTACAATTCTACCAAGTTTCAAGATTTTAGGGTATTCAGAAGTATACTTTTTAATAATTGATATTAATTCTACCAAAATGGGCGGTTACCATGCCCCCTGAATGTAAAATCTCAATTTTTTTATTTTTTTCTTTGTATGTACTTCAAGATCCATGCCAATAACAAGTTTCTATGAAAACTAGAAGTTTGCCATAATTTTTATCATTTGTTAGTTAGTATGTTAGTGAGTAAATCAGCTACTCTTTTTGCGATTTTTTAAAGTCTTTTTCTCAGAAACTACTTATCCTACGTAGCTGAAAATTTTTGAGGACTATGTTAACAAATAAAACGAGTTTGAAATGTTTGACATTATTGAAACAAAAGCTAGAATGGTTCGAAAGCGGCTTGAGTTGTTTTCTAATGGTGTAGGACCAAAGTTCATAGAGAACTTGGCTGGGCAACCGGAGGCAGAAGATAAAGTCTGATTATAACCAAACTTTATATTATTGTTCTATTTACAGTTTGGCACCTTTTCATCACTGTGCCCGTAAAAAAAATCAGTAAAAAAAATGTCTCCATACATTTGTGACCCAGCCTAAATGCATATCGATATAGGAAATTTAATTTTCTAAAAAAAAATTACTTAATAAAAATTTTCAAATTCGGCTTGCTTTTTAAGTTATCGATAAAAACTCGAAAAGTAACAAAAAGAGTCTAATTTTTTTATCGTTACAAAAATGGTCATATCTTAATGACTTATCCATATAGATATTTAAGAAAAGTTATCTTGTAATCTTTGTCAGAAATAAGACTACACAACACATACAAACATTAAGAACAACGAGGAGTCCAAAGATTTTTAATTTCTCTTGGATTAAGAAATATCGGGTTTGGTGTCCAATATTTTTTTGTAAACTAGTGTTATTAAGAACAATTTTTTTCAATTACTTCTATATATATTCTTGTTTTTCGAAATGATGCTACGTAAATAAGCAGATTTTTTTGCACAAAAATAGCCCAAATTTAAAAAATAAATTAATTTTTCAACTATGTAAATCGTCCTTATTTTACCTTGGTAAAGCGTATCTTTTAAATAATTTTTTTTGTTTTTGTAGGTTCATCTAGTACGGAATGGGCTTACAAGACTAATGACACATACAATGTAATCGGTGTTACCTTAAGCCATCGTCGAAGTAAAGTGTCATCAAAAGCCTTGTTTAAGTAACCACATAAGAGGTTTCGTTAAAAAAAATATCCTATTAAAAACTTGAAGCAAATATTAATCCACAATATAGATTCAACCTCCTTCTAAAGATAAAGAGGTGCTGCTTTAAGATCTCAAATTATAGCCTAATGAAAAAATAGCAAAAAAAAAAACTCAAGTCCAGAAGATAATGACCGTCTTGATGATGCCCTATGATAGAGATGACGAAGATGATTATGACGATGATGATGACAATGGCGAGTACGACAACAACGACGGACGGACAAAGATCTTGCTTATAGAATAGTGATGATGTGGTGTGTCCTTATAGTTTGTTGTACTACGAACAAGTTTATAGCACCTTTGTAGACTTTTATGCCCATATGGCCATCTGAATGAACGTAGGTGCCCAGTATACGTAAAAAAAAGTGCAAAGTTAAAAAACCAAAAAAAAAAAAAACTAAAGCATGCAACTGCCATAATACACGCTCTTTTGTACGGCCATTTGCGCTCGCGCTAACTCGAGTTACATTATAAAGCTTCAACGAGTTGTGCTGTGCGCGACAACAAGACAATTTAGGTACAGGGATAACACATTGAAAGAGCCACCAGAAAATCATCCAATTTCTTGCATGCTCAAGTATATCACGTTTTTCGATGATCGCTTAGGTATATACGACGAAGATTTTAACAAAAAAAATGAGAATAAAAAAAAAAAAATGTGAAGAAAACAGCTTTTGTGATGAAATAAGGGAACGAGTGGGAAAACATTACAAAAAAAAAAAAATTCTTGCACAAAACAACTAATTCGAGTTTTACTTGTCAAAATACTTCAGAATTAAAATAAAACAATTAAATAATACGATAGTATTAAAAATTTGTTCATTAATTTTTTCTTTTTTTTCAATATTTATCTCACTCTACATAGACCAGAAAATAAGCTGGATGTCATTCAGTCTATACGTTTTAGAAGCAATTTTTGGATGTTCGAAACAGATGAGGGGCCGATTTGCCAACACAAATTTACCATTTCTACCTTAACATTCCGTACAGCTGGGGTTCGGAGACCCAGTTAAACTAAACGAATGCCCAAGTATAACATTGATAGGCTAAAGGATCTCGCCCCCCGCGAATAACTACGAACCACTTTTCTCAAAAAATTAAGCCAAATCCTTCGAAAACCGTAGAGTGCTGTGGAAAATGAAACCGAACGAAGACTACTAAAAGCTCGGATAGAAGTGGACAATGACAAGGGAGAACCAAGCTCGAATCTAAGTACAAAATAAAGAAGACGAAGGTTCATTGCGATGTGCATCAAATATTTGGGTTAGAAGCTGAAGAGGCCTATAACAGGTGAGACGTCAGAACCGTCTATAGAATGACCAAGGACCTTACAAGTGTTCACAACTTAAAAAATAATCTCGTTAATAGAAATAGATAGATGGAAGTAGAGCCATGCAATTTCTAGGAATCTAATATACTCGTACCTGTATAACTTATTTAGGGTGATCAGTGCTTTAAGGCGCAGTAATTACAATCCAATGTGGATTTGGGTCTCAACCAACAAGCTTTTCCAGCTGCTTCTAGTTGCACACGTCAAATTGATTGAGGTTCCCTTCCACTTGAGTGAGCCATATAAGACGATGTCTTCGTCCAATACACCATCCCTCTAGGTTGGAGTCGGAAACTTTACGGGCTGGAGCATTGTTGCCCATGATCTAGCCACCTCAGTCGCTACATTTTTAAAAAAGAAATAATGCGGACATGTCTCGGGAAAAAGTAGAATTGCGTTGCCTGTTATAATTTGTTGCTGGATTTGTGAAATCAAAAAAAAAAAAAAACAAATTTACTCGATTTTTTGAAACACTTTAAAGGAAAAAACGAGATTTTAAGCTTTATAAAACGGCTTATTTGTTATTGTAAAATAAAAAATAATGTATTAACAAATTTTAAAAACTTTTAAATCAAGTCCAGAAATAACGTTCAAAATTTCAAAAAGATTTGTGCTGTAGTTTTGAGGGATACCAATTGAAGTAAAAAAACAAACTTTGTGAATTTCCTTCCAATCGACTTAAAATTTTGACACAGTATTTTAATGCATTCAGTTTTTCAAATATTTAGACCTTAGACTACCTTAGAACTATCCAAATTAAAAGGGTGTTCTTTAGAATTGGAAAGTTGGATTTTATACCTAAATCAAGTTTTACTCTAATCCCGCTTTCTCAAATAATATTCATCTTTTCATAAAATGGATTAAACATTTTTTTTTTGAGTGGTCGTTTTTGGGTCTCATTTTATTCGTTTTCGGGTCTCATTTTATTCACCATTATACAACACTTTAAAAAAAAATGTGTCATATCTAAATAAATACAAAATAGAGCACGTATACATGTAAATTATATGGGCAACGTGTAAATAATGTAAATTTCAACTCTGGGCGAACACGACCAAATCAAAATTAGATAAAACTTGGACTCAAAAATTGAACACAGTCTTCATCTTCTCTGTCAGTGTGAATAAATAGCAGAAAAATAAAATCCATTCAATTAAGAATCCAAAACTTAAAAATATTTCCCCAGCCACGTAAATGTATGCTTATTTTAAAGCGGTGTTAAAAGTAAATAAATGGTTATTTTGTTTCAAATACAGTTTTTTCTAAAGCATTTTCAAAAAAAAAATTTATAAAGAGAATAATTAAAATCTATTTACAAAAATATTCTTTAAAAAGAATTGAGCGTTTTTACATTGTTTAAACTCAAATATCTAGGTTTCCTGTTAACTTATAATCTTAATTTGCGACCACATATAGAAGAAAAAGTCAGTAAGGCAAAAACTGCAATGAATCTTATGTGGCCTAAGTTATATTGTAACAAAAATGTTTACACTGCTTCTAAATTTAAGGTATTCAATGCAACAATCAACTCTTTCCTCTGCTATGCTATCTAGGGTAAATTAGGGCATTATGGCATACCTAAGCACAAACTCAAATAACTTTACTACGGACAACAATTTTTACTTCAATAATTTTTTTTAATTAAATTTCATAAAAACGTAACATAAATAAATTATTGAAGAATAAAAATTCAAAGTTTTTAACAAAAAATAAATTAAATTAAAAATAGTCCAAAAAAAACTATATTGCCCTATATATGGCGAACCCCATTTACTTCGGATCCCTTTACTTTTTTTACGTATATTCGGCATTTCAGAAATATGATTGTAAATAAGTTTCATAAAATTAACGTTAAATTGATGTTATTTTCAAATTTAAAAAAATGCAGAGACATAATGTAAGTTACTTTTGAAATTAGTTTTACATAAGGGCATTATGGCGCAGTCGGGTATAATGTAGCGCCATAATGCCCTTATTGCATCTGCGCCATATTGCAAAATATACACATATTCACAAAACTCCAAAAACTAAACACAATTCTTACTTGATTTAAATTTTTGGTAATACAAATTTGGAAAAATTTGAACGCCTGCAATGCTTTTTCTTCAAACGTATTTTTAAACTCCCTACCTCAGTCCCCACATATGGGGCATTTCACGTGAAACCGACAACGAAAAATGTAGTGGGTCTCTAAATTGTGTTCATATTTGGTATATGTATTCCTCTATCGATTCAAAATTCAAAATAAATCTGGAAGGATTTTTAATTTAAAGGCCTTATAGTGGAGTTATGGGCTTCTACAGTTATGGAAAACTTTGGGGATGAGTTCATTTGAAATATATAAATTAATTAAAAAGGGGTAAATTATAAATTTTATTTGTTTTTGGTTTTGAAATATTACCATTAGAAAATGCAAAAAAAAATTTTTTTATAACGGTAATATGTGTATCTATTTCAAAAACGGAGCCTAGTTAAATATTACTGACTTTAAGACCTTCAGAAAAGAATTGCAATATCTTGAAGTTCTACCAAAAATTATTTGCAAAAAAAAACACGATAGTCTGCATCTAAAATTGAAAAAAATTTTAAGGTTGGTGGGTTTTGTTTTTCTTTTTGGACTTAATTGTTAAGCTTTTAGATGCAATTTATCGCCTTTCAAAGACTGGCTAGATCTGGCTACGGAGCAAGATGTGGTACTTAACCTAACTCTTGAAAACATAAATGATTGGCCAATTAAATTTTATAATTTAATCGCACAGATAGATCAAAGTTTTTATGAAAGCTATCTGAATCTATAAAGTCTTTATAGAACGTTAAATCACTCTTTGGGCTCAAATAATTATTTCCAACAACATCTTAACTAACTATGAAATCAATACTATATTTAAATTGAGAACTAAGTCGCTTTACTTAAACTATATGCCACACAGACAGGATCTAACAGTGATTTGTATTTCTCTGTAATTTGAATGTACCGGAAGGCATTTTCCACTTCCTTGCAGAGTGTCCAATACTACTTGAAATTAGAAGACTATATTTCTCCAAGAGCTTTCTCACAATTCAGGAAGCTGCAGATTACTTAAATGGTTCATACGGATGGAGGATATTGTCTCAGTATAGTATTCATGTCTATAAGTATCGTAATAGTTTTTTGGAATTAATTTAGATTCTCTAATTTTTATTTGAAATTTTGAAATATGTATATGCACTGATTTTATTTGTTAGGTATTAGTTTTTAAATTAATTTATTATTAATTTGTATTACTTATTTATTGTTTAAAATTCTTTATATCTTTAAAATCAATCAAACGGCAGACGGCAAAAACAAGCCATGCTTTTTTTCTTTTTGTTAAACTTTTGTAAATGAAATTTAAATTGTTAAATAAAGAAGTTAATAATAATAAATAAATAATAATAACATTGTTTAAATAAAAATAGTTCTTAATCCACATCCTTTTTGAAATGAGGGAATTCTGGCTTACCTTTTTGTCGATTTTTGGCACTCGTAGTTGGGTTGTATATATATTAGGGTGGGTCAAAAAAATCGAATTTTTTTTTTTTTGATTTGGTACTCCGAAAAATCGATTGCTAGACACCTCTGGAATATACACACCAAATATGAGGTCTTTATATTAATGGGAAGGTCCTCCGCTTTTAAATTTTCCATTTTTGCATCAAGCTTCTACAAAAAAAATTATTTTTTTCTTTGCTTATTCTTGTAGGAAATTGAACGCTCTACAAAAAAGACCTCATACTCTTTTTTCGTTTATCTAACATTTTAATAGATATTTGAGGTCCAAAAATCGAGAAAATCTTTAAAAATTTGTTTTTTGTTCTTAATTTTGTAACAAATTGAAAAATTATAATAAACAAACGCGCAAGACTTATTCTTGTAGGAAACAGACTGGTCCACAAAAAAGGTCAATTAATTTGCTGCAAAGGAATTTTTTATAGAACGTTTGAGCCCCTACAAGAAAACATCTTGCTAATTTGAAAATATTGAATTTTCAGTGAAAATTTTGAAAAGTAAAAAATGTTTTCATATTTTTTTTTTAACTTTGACCTCGAATATCTTTAGAATGGTTAGATTACTGAAAAAAATTATTAAGACCTTTTTTGTGGACCAATCTGTTTCCTACAAGAATAAGTCTTGCGGGTTTGTTTATTATAATTTTTCAATTTGTTACAAAATTAAGAACAAAAAACGAATTTTTAAAGATTTTTTCGATTTTTTGACCTCAAATATCTATTAAACGGTTAGATAAACGAAAAAAGAGTGTGAGGTCTTTTTTGTAGAGCGTTCAGTTTCCTACAAGAATAAGCAAAGAAATTTGCAAAAAAGTCGATTTATAAAAAAAAATAATTTTTTTTGTAGAAGCTTGATGCAAAAATGGAAAATTTAAAACCGGAGGACCTTCCCATTAATATAAAGAGCTCATATTTGGTGTGTATATTCTAGAGGTGTCTAGCAATCGATTTTTCGGAGTACCAAATCAAAAAAAAAAATTTCGATTTTTTTGATCCACCCTAATATATATGTCCATAATTGATTTGTGGACTTATAATCCACCCAAGAGAGTTAATAGTCCATTAGGGACTTCTGGCCCGTATACTTATGACCCTCCACCGAACTATCCAACGAATTTGAAGTTTATCTAATCCGATGGTATATTAATTTTATGGAATCAAGGCCAAGTTCTACTTAATTAATTTATAATAAGCAGACTTGTTGGTTTTTGTGTAAATAAGGGCTTTTTTTTCTCACACAGACCTTTTTCCTTTGGAAGAAGCTACATAGTGTTATCAACTTTACTACCACTGATATTGATAGTCAAACTTTCTGGGTGGAACTTTATAAAAATAGATGCATAAGGGAGACAAAAATTGACTTCAATTGTAGAAGATCGTCCATATCATCAAAATGTCTAAAAACTGATCCAAATTAGATAATTTACAACATAATTTTTCAGGTTCGAGGCAACAATGATGTTCAAAATTTATTAAAAATGTAAACAGAATTTGTTTTGGACAACTGGAAACAACATGGGAAAGTCTGTGTACTTTACCCAGCCACCTCTTGTCTTAGTCAGAGAAGCTGGACCCTGTTAGTTGAGGATTAAAAAAGTTTCGTGTGCATCATCAAATAAATAAAGTTAAGCTACCATGTAGACTAACTTCCCTTTTTTTCCCATTGAGGTTAACTCCTATGAAAGTGCGATATGGTTATAGTATATCCGCAATTTAAAATTCCAACTGCTATTATCCGATGGAGCAGTTTTGCAGTCAACGAGATCATTGAGCGATAAGATTTGCTACTTCAATTTCGCGATACCCGATAATAATCTTTGCCATCCGAAGAGAGCGTACACTTGCGATAGAGAGGACGTCATCGCGCGATCACACATTTGCTGTGGGTACTTTTCCTCCCTCATCTTTTCCTTCCAATCTACCCAAGCTGTGCTGTTGGTTCTGATGATGGCCTGGGCTACTAATATTGCCATTGTTGGCATTTCCTCCATATGGTTCTTCTCCTCGACGAAGGTGCGCTCTGATGATGGTAAGGAAAATCGATTAACGTCGTTGTTGTCTCCTCATATCGTTGTTCCTATAGGGAAACTCTGCAATGCAATATTGCAAACCATTTGAGGGTTTGCTTTTTTTCTTCTTTTTAGTTATCAAATTATTAATTTGGTCTGAGTTTGGAATTTTCATTGACACATTTTGTAACTTTGTCAATCCTTTTGCTTCTATCCTATAAGATAGCTTCTTCGATATCTCGTTTTAGCAGCTTACCAACACCATTATAATGAAACTTGCAATGAAAATAAAACTCAAAACTTGAGGAAATGAGATAAATATCTGCAAGGCTGTCAATGACAGAGTCTATTTCGAAAGAGTTGAAATTACTAAAGTTTTAACTAATAACTTATCGCTTTTTTGATATTTCCTTCATCATTTCATTGTTTTTTTTTTTATTCTTTTATTTTCAAATTTTTGATGATGATTTTGCAATTTAAGTGATTTACTGGTAAAATTGTTAAAATTAATTAATAATAATTGTTGATGATGTATTTTTTGAAATGCTAAGACGTGACATTGTATAAATTTTTTTTTTTTTCGAGACTCATTATGACTCCAATATATTCACATGCTTATCATTTAACGCAGATAGAAAAAAATTGTTATGGTTTCTCTAAATTTCTTGAAATTTTGATAAGAATGAATTGAGTAGAATTATGATTTAGGATTTTTTGTGAAGATTTAATTGGTTTTCTCATGAAAATTTGCAAAAAACTTAGGGAATAAGTTGCGTTCTAAGTTCTTGGAATTGCAAAAGTCGAAGTTTAATCTCGGTCAATCTTTTCTTTACCATCGTTAAAATTAAACTAAGATTTCTATATATTATCTAAAACACTTCAGATTCTTTTTCTAAGAAAAAGGTCTATAAGACTTCGATGTGTATACTAATTAATGTTCCCTAAAATTTATCATATTTGTATCAAGCTTTTTTTTTCTTATCCTTGGTCAATAAAATAGATAACTCAGAATTAATAATAATTTAACAACAACATTATTATGGGATAACCTTATGTTAAATTTTGCTTGTAATGTTACTTACGTATAGAAACAATTCATTTTTAATGACAAGTACATGTCAACATGGCATTAAGATCGTTAAATTCATTATTGAAACTATTAAAGATTTTACTACCATGAGTGATGTCCTTGTTGTTGTTAAATATTAATTAAAGAAGAGATTTTCGTTATAATTTTCGCATTTTTTTTTTTGTCAATTCATATTATATTATTAGTTCAGAGAAGGGATTCCTAAGAATTTTCTTCATTTATTCATTACTTTTAAATAGCTTGACCAACCATACTGATATATTTTAGAAGTAAGAGTTGGATTGTCTAATAAACATAAAATACTAGAAAGGGTATTGTATTTGTCTATTGAATTTTAACCCTCTGTCGACACACTGGTGCGAATTTGGCAGGACAAACATGAAAAGTGGTCACAGAAAAGTGTCTTTATAAGGGTAAAAATACATTTTTTGGGAATTGTGAATACAGTATTCGAATTCCTCGGAAAATTCTACATCAATTTCATACATGATTCTCCATAAAATAGTGAACCCAAAAAAGTTCTAGCGCCATGAAAAAGTATAAACCAAATTCGCAAAAAAGAGGTGTGCCTACAGAGGGTTAAGGATTAAGAAATAGTTAAAATATACATATCTTCTTAACGGTTAAAGCAAGCAATTTAATGTCAAGGACATTTTTTGTAGAACGTTTAAGCCCCTACAAGAATACATCTTGCTTATTTGATAATATTGACTTTTTAGTGAATTAAGAAAAATTTTTAAAAGAAAACAAATTTTTTTTAACTTTGACCTTGAATACCTTTCAAATCAATAAAAAATGTATTTTTATGGAGCAATCTGTTTCCTTCAAGAATATTTCTTGCCCGTTTGATTATTATAATTTTTCAATTTGTTACAAAATTAAGAACGAAAAAAAATTTGGAAGGATTTTTTCGATTTTTTGACCTCGAATTTTGAACGGTTAGATAAACGAAAAAGGTGTATAAGGTAAAGAAATTTGCTAAAAAGTCGATTTATAAAAAAGTGATTCTTTTTTAGTAGAAGATTGATGTAAAATGGAAAATTGCGAAGCGGAGTACCTTCCTATTAATAAAAAGAGCTCATGTTTGGTGAGTATATTCTAGTTTCTAGAGGTGTCTAGAAATCGATTTTTCGGAGTATAAAATAAAAAAAAAATTCGATTTTTTTGACCCACCCTAATGTGCATACCTCTTAAAAAGTTTTCTTGAAACTACTTGTAACCCAAGATCGAATATTTAAAAATTAATAATGTCCATCGACTTGCCTTGAAACTATAGTAAAACACGTGTTTTATTTTAAATTCAATATCTTCATTATTTACTTAGTTATTTCGAAATTTACGGACCAAAAAAATAAGTATAAATAATCTTTTTTGTATATAAATGCAAAAATTCAAACAAAAAACTAACTAACATTTATTTTTATGCACTTTCCTAAAATGCAAATAAAAAACCATTTACTTCACTTTATACAGGAAAAATATATTTTCTGAATTTTGTAATTTTTACACAAATTTGCTTATTTTCCAAAAAAAAAATAACCAAACTTTCAACATTAACTGCCAATTAAAAACTATTGGTGCCATTTTTTAGAAATACGGTGTACTATTTCGATTAAGAAGTGAATCATTTAAAATTAATATGGCAATCGTCCTTGTTTAGCCCAGTAAGAATAGACGAAAAATTGTCAAAAAAAGGAAAAAAATTGTAACAGGCTGATTTTTGGTATACATCTTGGTGTTAGGGTAATTTACAATCTGTGAAAAGTCCTGAAGTTTCCTCTGTCCGCTAGTCTGATTATAAGGGGTCAAAGGTCACAACATTTTTTATTTTAAAAACAGTAGGTTTTACAAAAAAATTATGTCCTACAAAATTGTAGCTGAGGTTATTTTACAAAAAATTGTCATATAAGTTTTCTTTTGCATCAATTACCGTTTAGATATTACAACATTTAAAACTATCAAATGTAATTTGATTAAAATAACAAATATAAAAATATCAATAAAAACATTATGCGAGTTTGAAGTGACATAATTTCTAACGGTGCATGATAAAAGAAAAGTTTGCAATACAATTTTTTTGTAAAATAGCCTCAGCTACAATTTTGTTGAATATAATTTTTTTCTAAAACCTACCGTTTTTAAAATAAAAAATGTTGTGACTTTTTGACCCCTTATAATGGGACTAGCGGACAAAGGAAACCTTAAATTAAGTGGATTTCTTTTAAATTAGCACATTCAAAAATTAAGAAGCTTAATTTGTCAACTTATTTTACGATGGAAAAACCATGCAGAAATCTGCTTAATTTAATACAGAATCCGCTTGTTTTTATATGGTCTGTTTTCTCCGTGTTGCTTTAGGATGATTCCTAGCTTCATTTCAAAGATATAGTGCTATGGAGATTTGAAGTGATAGGGACTGTCAAATATTCCAGAAATTTATTATTTATTATTAATTTAGCAAATTTAAGTCCGGTTCAATGAGACCAATATATTGTATGGTTGTCACTAAGAATTTGAAGAATAACAATTGATATGCTAAAAAAGTTTCGTCACAACTAAACCTTCATTTCCAAAGGTAATTGAATGCTCCGCCCGAACTTTATACAATTCCACTAAGTACCGTATCTTAGCCCAAAAAACCAATTGATCTTAAGTCCATTAATTAAGTTAAGAAGTGCAATCTCATAACACTTATGTTTAATTATAAAATTTATTATTATTTAATGTTTTTTAATGATTTCATAAAATTTTCCAATCAATTTAGATTTAAAAGATTGTACTTTCCCCTTATCGAAATTATAATGATACTGGCATAAATTTTAAATGAACCAACAATTTTTATCTGAACATTTTTTTTTTTCTTATTTTCGGTGACACATTGTCGTTGTGTTCTCAAATCAGAAAATACCCACTAACCTACTTTGAATGGAATTTCCGATTTATTATTTAATGTTCAATACCTACTTCAAATTCAAAATTATTACAATTTGTGTAAAGTGCGCTAAGATTACACTAAAAGTACATAAGTGTTCATATCATATCTGCTCATACAGCTATCAGGTAACCTCTTTTCATACATTTACATACTCAAACTAAACTGATTAAGAAATTTGTTTACAAAAAGGTGCAGTCTTGTTATCGGAAATTTGAATGTATGTTATGTCAAGTAAAGAGTTCTGAATTATGTTAAACTTTATCAGGTGCATTTTACGGTCGATAACATAATAACGTGTGGAAATTGGAAATTATTTAGAATGTGAATAATTTTATAAATAAATGTAGTGATTGTTGCACACAACCGGATTAATACTATTCGGTTATGTTAATTGTTCGTATTTTTCGAGAATCATGGGTTTTAATAGTTTAGCTTGATAGTGCGTAATAATATTTCATACTGTAATCGCAGATTTCTGCCCAATTTGGACAGCTGTTTGCCCAATTCGCTTGATCATTCCTCTCATTATCAACATGTGACAAATGAAATACGATCTAGGGCATTCCCACAGAATTTTATCATGAAGGTACAAATGTATTAAGCATTGATCAAACAACTAAGCTTTCAGGATATTGAAAAAGCGTGTTTATCACCTAAAAATGGAATGCTTGTCAATTTCCCGGCAAAAAGGAGGCTTGATTCCCAACTTATTATTCAAGCTATCTCTTGCAATCTTGGTGAGCAGTTGATTGGCACATCCAATAATGAATGTAGGGAGCCTTAGTTTAGATTAGGAGGGGTGTGCTTTATCTTCTAAGTCGTGACAGCTATTGTGTCATACCTTTGCAAGATAGACCCTTGACCATTGTGCTGTGCTTTCAAAAGCCTAGTTCCTTGAATCGCAGAGTGATTTAAAGACTTAAAGATATGAAATAATTTGCTTATGGCGTCAACTTCTGTGACCTCGTTATTCCTATTTAGGATAGTCTCTTTACCAGTGTTAAGAGAGCCCGACTCAGGACAACACGACTTTGTACACCCCGACTCACGACAGCCCGATTCAACCCATAGCCCGACTCAAGATAGCCCGACTCATCGCAACTCGACTAAGGTCGAGTTCTAACCTGAGTCGAGTTGCGATGAGTCGGGCTTTCTTGAGTCGGGCTATGGGTTGAATCGGGCTTGTCCTGAGATGGGCTATACCCTTTCCGTTCCCTTACATGTAAGTCAATTATTCTCTCCAAGTATATCGGTCTTCCAGCTACTTGAATAAAGACCACTTTAAAATTTAACCAGCTGATAGAAACATTACTATGAGCCTATTCTTCATTAGAGACATTCTGTATCGCATAAGCGAACAAACGTTTTAGCGTGTGCGAAAAGATTTGCTTCATGGCCTGAAGGAAATCTTTCGCACACGCGAAAACGTTTGTTCGCTTATGCGATACAGAATGTCACCCCAGATAAACCTCAGTTAAGGCTTATTCCTACGAAAAAACGTCTTACTGACGATTGAAAAATCAATGCTAAGTTAGACACATCTTTTGAAGACTGTCCTCTGGGGTGGAATTCTATATAGCGTAAACGAACAAACGTTTTCGTGTGTTCGAACGGTTTGCTTCATGTAACTTGAAAAACGAAATAATTTGTTCTGAATTTGTCACACATTTTCTTTGGTTTTTTTTTAAAAACGAATGATCATTTTCGTTTCGTTTATATAGAATGTGGGCTCTGGAGACTGAAGTGATTTTCTGTAGAGCAGAAATAATCTCATCCATGGTCCAGCTGATGACTTGGGCTTGAACAAATTTATTGTTCTGTGATAACCTATTCTGGGACTGATTGTAAAATTTCTAAAAAGTCTAGTTTATATAACCTGAGTCATCAGGGGCCGCAAGAGTGAGTTTTTCCGTGTACACTAATAAAAGTGTAAATTGCCTTGCGAGCAAGGCACAGAAAAACTCATTCTAGCGAAATTGGGCCCCAGACTTCGTATAGCCAGAGTTTATGTATTTCCTAACTCGATATTAACCATGATAGAATTTGGGGAATTTCGAATTTCGGAAGTCACACCACTTCACTTGTGTTCTCGATGCATTCATAGTCTTTATCCAATGAAGCAGTTTTTTTATCCTATTTTCTTTTTGGTGTATGAACTAAGTTCCGCTATATACGTATGAGTTCTAGTCTTCCTCTTATTTTTCTCACATTTCTGAGCCTAATCCTAGACACATCTTTACTTAATGTGAGGAAAAGCTTTTAAAATCAATATACACTCCTGCTCAAATTTAACGCACATCGTATTTGTTTTACAGAAAAGTCTTGTTATTACTTAATGTCACAGTATCATGGTTATTTTCTCAAATGAGATAGGAGTGATCTTAAATTGAAGGTATGCAATAAAATGTTTTTAGGGAAGATTTGGAGAGATATTCGCTGAAGTCTTCTGTCAACCCGCGAACCTTTTAGAGAAGTTTAATGAATTTGCATGAAGTAAAATCTGCTAAACAACACGTACGGAGTAAGCGAGCTCTCCTAGACATACGTTAAGTACCAAAAGATACTTGACTGATATTCCCGAACAGCATCCGGTTCCAATCACCCCTAGATTTGGTTCACAGTTTAGTCTGATGCATGATAATGCATGCTAGAGCGCTTTGAGAATATCTTCAAGATTTCAATATGCCGACTTTGGATTGACCACACAGAAATCTAGATTTGAATTCAATAGAACATGTCTTGGAAATATTGAAAAGATGCATTCGCGACCGAAATCCACCTCCAAGCAGTCTTGATCAATTGAAAACTACAGTGAAAGAAGTGTTACAACAAAACCTTTAAAAGTTAATTAGTGGAATGAACAGACGGCTCCAGGTTGTCAAATACGTTAGAGGAGACAATACCAAGTATTGCATAAAATTATTGGAAAGAACTGTCACTTGCTTCCTTTAAAAAAAATTTTTTTCTTAAAAAACAAAAATTATTTTAATATCAGTTTTCTGACCTAAAATTGCTAAATTTGGTTCATCTTTTTTTTGATTGATAATACTATTGCAGTTTAGCATTTTTTTGACTTACTAAAAAAAAAGCAAACACAAAAAAATACAACAAAGAATTTCAAAGCCATTTTGAATAAAATACAGGGGTTAAACTAAAGAAGAAAAAAGTGTGCGTTAATTTTGAGCAGGAGTGTATAATTGCTATTGCTAAAATCGGCACCTTCTACTGATCTTAAAAAGGTCTCAAGGCCTAATCTTTATTTAAATCCAATTAGGTATCTACACCAAACAACGTACCTACCTACTTTTAGGTTTCACTCCAAAAAATAATCGTCCTCTTAATGTTTTCTTACACCACAATATAACTGCCAACTTCGTCCAACATTTTCCTGACACCCTTGAATTGAAAGAAGGAAATTCCAACAACCTCCTGTCAAGACTTTTTACTTTTACAACCAAATTCCACCGATTATTTGCCACCATCACAAATTCTTCTTCCCCACAAAGCACAAACACACACAGAATATACATAACTTTGAATTCGAGCATCTCTCCTTGTGGAATTTGTTTGCCTTCTTTTTTTTCCATATGTGTCCAACCATCAGGCTTTGAAACCAGTGCGTACATAATTAGCTTAGTTAAATAGCAAAAAATCAAAAAAACAAACAAATTAAAAATAAAACAAACAAAGACACAAAACAAAAAAAAACGTTCCACCAAACGAAGCCAGAAAAATGCCCACAAAACGCGACGACCAGTAGACTTGACGCAAAATTCCTCCAATCCACCATCATCAATCCATTCACTCAAAACTTATATCCAACAGTTGGAACGAACTGACGGCATAACAACAAACAGGCCAGCAGCAAAAAACAAACAAAAAATAAAAACAGACAAACTGCAAACCGCCAATTGGTTTTTGCCGATTGCTAAAGGATTTCCACACAGCAGGACATCGTGACAAAAACCAGTCCCACAAGATCTCGCAAAATGGCATCCTGATTAGGTTGCCCACTTCTATGTTCCATCCAGCACACAACACACCTTGTCTTCGTCATCGTCATCATCCAAGTCGTTGTCCACTGTCCACTCGTCATTGCTTATTTATTTGCCTTGGGCTTCTTATTCACGCGCGGCGCAAGGCGCAACCCATCAGCATAGAGCCCCGCATATCTCCGAAAGGGACTCTGGGCTCTAGCTTGGAAGCACGACAAACGATTGGCGGTCTGGTTGACGATGACGACAACGACAACAACGTCAACTGGCAATTCCCTCAGCAGCCAGCATCATCTCGCACAGAGCAAAAAAGGCGTCTCCTATGGATCTCTCGCTCCAACCAGTGCACAGCCATCCATCAAAGTCCCATCCACATCCACACACATCTTGAACCGTGGGCTTAGTAAATCCCGAATACGAATGGAGACAAAAAAAAAAAAAAAACAGATAACAATCCACAAGATGCATGCATGCATAACTCTGCTTCGTTTGCTGAGCTGAGCCTCTGAGCTCGTTTGGGTCCTTTTCTATCCATGGCTCAGCACTCAACTCCATCTCCATCGCCATTGCCATCCATCCTCCTCGGCTTGGCTTGGCATATGGCAAGCAATTTAAATTTTAACATGCAACCACGGCAACGACAACCAATGATAGTTTGTCCCATTGGCGCTGTGTGTCGGATCCAATTGCATGGAAGCATTACAAATCTGTTTCTTTGGTTTAATTCAATTCAATTCCAGAGCCCAAGTCCGCATCGAGATCGAAATGGAATGGGAATTGCTGAATAGATGCTGTGCTGCTGCACAATGTCGTAGATCTTTGAACGATGGCTACCAAGAAGGGATGATCCATTTAAATCTCTGTTGATGGCTAGCAATCAATCGCGTTGTTGTGATAAAATGTAGGCAGTAGCCTGTAGGCTAAAAAAAAGTATGTCCCCGAGTTGACAAAAAACAACGAACATTGTACAGCTCAAAAATAATTTTAATGCAATTATTTTTCATTCCAAACATGCTATTCTAGAAATATAATTTGGTAGGTATTGATGAATAATAAACATTTTAAGTGTATTTTTACAAGAAAAAAAAACATAATGCATGCCTTTTCTGTTCTAGAAGCTAGTTGTAGAAATCACAAAAATGTTTGTTCTTGTTGATTCTCATCAAGTCAAGGGATAGTGCTTGCTAGTGTTATCCTCCCAATTATGTTATTTTGAATTTAAAGAGTGTATTCTAAGTCTAGTTTTCAAAACCCAAGCGAACTTTTCTGCTACACAGAGAAAAAAATGTCACCTTAAAATAAGATGACGCGCACATTAAATTTCACCAACTTAAAATCAGGTGATATCCGCTTAAAATAAAGTGATTCTACTTAAACTCACTTAAATTTAATGTGAACTTCATCTAATTTCAATTTGAAATTTAATTTGAATTTTAAATTTTTAATTTTAAATTCAGCTTTAGTTGCAGTTTATCATATTCATTTCCAACAGTGAGATAGCACGATGAAAAACTTCAAAATTTGTTTATATGTTGATAAGACAGTAAGCCTTTTATAAATTTGTAATAGTTTTTAAATTTAATAATATATCAATACTTTTCCTTTAATAGCAACATTTTAAATGTTAAGATAAATTTATTTTTTGCTGATCTTTATTTATAATGGATCTTGAGGCTAAAATATTGGTCATTAATTTAAAAAAGTTTTGTTTGAATTATTTTAAAATTTGTAGGAGGCCCATCAGTTTTAGTAAAAATTGTTTCTTTAGGCCCCACTTTCCCCTACACCCCTTGAATTTTTGCTTGAAAGACCAAAAAAAAATAGATTTGTAATTTTTTTACCCGAATGCATATAGGCTTGTTGTTTTTGATCTTATATTTTTTTTTTTCTTCATGTTTCCACCGGAAATATTTTTCCTGATTCTTGTTTTTTTTTTTTTGTTACTCGTTAAATTAAACAGTGTCAGCTTTCTTTCATTAATAATTATCTTATACATTTACTTCCTACAATCAAGACTAAATTTCACTTTTATATAGAAATTTGA
This sequence comes from Episyrphus balteatus, assembly GCF_945859705.1. Classification (NCBI taxonomy): domain Eukaryota; kingdom Metazoa; phylum Arthropoda; class Insecta; order Diptera; family Syrphidae; genus Episyrphus; species Episyrphus balteatus. The sequence continues at coordinate 39,780,956 of NC_079134.1, forward strand.
AAATTTTTATTTGAAGGAGAAATTAAAAAAAATAACAGGCACTATCCAAATTTAATTACATGTTTCAATTGCGAGTCCTTTAATTGACTCACAAAAAATATAAAGGCCGAAACAAATTTCAAAAGTCAGTTCTTGCATATTTCAACTTTGTTCTAATATCAATTTCCCTTGGTTATCGTAGGCCAAGCTATGACGCAAATACTCATAAACGCACCAAACGGTGACTTGTGGTCTAGCATTGTCCTGTATTTGCAAGAAGTTTTCCGCAATCCACCCAGGCGCCGTACACTGGTCGATTCAGTACACACTAGCTGGTCAAAAGTAAAAAAATAAAGTTGTTGTCAACATAAAAAAATACCGTTATACCGAATGTAAATATACTAAAACAGCAAAAAACAACAAAAAAAATTGTTGTATTCCGTTATGTTATTCATGAGAAGCATCTCTATGTAATCATTTATGATTTGCTGATCCTCTATTTTAAGGTTACCGAGTTAACAAGTGCTTACAAATTGATAATTTTTGATAAAAGTGAGTAACTGAGTTGAACAAAAAGTGTCAGAAAAAGCTATTGATATGTATTTTTAAATTCAATTTGTTTTTTTGTAAAAAAACAGTCGGATTCTGTCACTATTAACTAAAATTGTAACGCATTTTTTTAATAGTTTTAAGATGTTTTTTTTTTTTTTTACTTCTTGGACAATTAAAAAAAAGTGCCGTAGAGTGCCATCGTGAAACTTTTATAATTTGTAGTTTGGATTATTATATTTAATTTGATACTAAATTTAAGTGCCGAAAACCGCCGCAAACTATTTTTTTCGTCTCTTTCAGGTACCAATCCGCTCTTTTTGAAGTGACCATTTTTTCCATGTGAGGACATTGTTCAAGATTGTGTAGCTTGTAGAGCATGTACTATTATGTATGATATATGAAATGAAAGGTTATATTATCTCTTTGCGAGATAAAATTAAATCGAATTTACAAATGCTCTATGTAAAAAGATATTACGTGTCAAAAATAAGACCATCTTTTTACCGTTATCTCAAAAATGTGACTATGAAAATTATTGAAATTTTGCACAAATATAGTCCTGCCTATTATCTATGTTTCGTATTAATTTTATTTATATATCTATCAAAATGAAAAAGATATAAATAAAAAACGGTCAAAAGAGGTCGAAAACGGTCAAAAAATTTGGAGAAAAAAATGGTTTTTCCCATTATTCGGTTAAAAAATCATTTTAGAATTGCAATTTTTTGCACACGTGCTTAGATCAATTGAACGTAAAAGTTCTGTAAATTTAAGATTTTTGGCGAGCTTTCAGAAATGTCTACAAACAAAAAAAAAAAACACTCAAAAATAACCCAAACAAAATATGTAGCTGTTTTTTAAAAATTTATATTTTTCAAATTAGTGCCTTGGAAACAAATCCGTATCTAACCTCTAATTTTTGCTTTTTATCTTTTAATTGTAACTCAAGTTTCTGTAAAAAGGCTCTAATTTTTCAAATAAGGTTTAAAAGATTTTGTAATTATAATAGTTTAATCTGTACATTGATAATGAATAAATCAGCTAAGATGAAATTGTAACCTATACCACACTGGTAACAGGCACGGGTAGAACAGGAGAATGAGTCACGTTTTTCGTGGGTTCATCGATTCGTAAGACGTTATCACATTAAAAATAATATCCAAACCCAATAAGACATACAAATGAATTAAGTCCACCTAGTGACTCAAAATCGACCACTGTGCGCCGCGCCGAGTTATTGGAAACACATAAACATTCAAATTTGTACTGATATAGTAGCTAGAGCTGATATTATCCTTCCTTGTTGCATAGCTCAGTTTTTCCGCTCATAAATATCTTCGAATTTGGTCACCTTCACCAGCATTAGAACCCCAATAAAATTTCTTTCTTTATAATATATTAAGTTAAAATGTTCGTTCTTGTTGATTCTCATCGTTTTAAATCCTTTTTTTCCCCTCGGGAATACCTTTTCTTGATTTAATTTCATTTCATTTTACTAGATGTTTTGTTTATTTTTTTTTATCTCGTTATTTGATAATAAAATACTTAAGGAACGCGTTGACTTTATGACGTAACCAAATATATCTGGTTCACCCTGTCAACGTGCCACCAATGTCAAATTCCACAATTATTGTGTCAGTGATAGTGTCTTTGTACCGGTCAACGCTTAGACAGAATTTTTTGTGGACGATCACAAGAGATGACACAGTTGGAAAAGATTTTGAATTCTTACGTCAGAGTGTCAACGCATTTATCTACCGATTTCTAGAAGGAACGCCATCTCAAATAGGAACAAGATCTCAAAACATTTCGTTTTAAACTGTGATATAAAAAATAAGAAGCAATATGGTTAAAACGCCATTTTCGGGAACGTCATTTAGATAGGTATTAACAAAAAAACAAAACAAAAAAAAAAAAAAAAAAACATCTATGGTCTAGGCACAAAACTGATTTTTTTTTAAATTGGTCATATTCGATTTATTTTAGCCAACTTTGTTATTGTATTAATAAATCATTCAAATTGATACTATTTGTAGACCGCTTTAGTTGTTTTGAAGATATCACAACTATTTTAGGGGAACATTCGTCCAGGAGGTATACTATTTTTGGTGTTTGAAAATAAAATGAATATTACACTTTTTTATGCTCTTCCTGTTTATGAACCGATAAATGATAGCTATTGCGAACAATATTTTATCATAAAACAAAGTAAAATTTGTTTATAATTCTCAAAATTTCCCAACGTCATGATTTTGACCCTTTATTATTTAATTTTATAAAATAAAACCAAAAAACTCCAAACACGTTTAATTTTCGAGGTTCAGGAAGTTTCTTTGCATAGGTATCCCATTGAAATGAATATAAAGTCCGCAAAAAGACAATCTCTATTTAAACCAGTTTCGGTTAATCTTTGGTATTCAATCAACTATCACATAAACAAAAACACACAAAAAATCCTCCAAGCAATACCTATAACAATCCTTTAAGATAGATCACCTACGATGTAAAGCTTCGTCGACAATCGACAACTGACTTTAGCGTGCAGCCCCTCATATCAAAACCATACTAGTTTATTTATTTATGGTCAGCAAAGTCAAGTAGGTATGTATTTTTTTTTTTATCAAAATCGATATCTCGGTAAAATCCTACAAAGAAACGGTGACGTTTCCACAACATCACAACGCATATCTAGTAGCTTACAACTCTTTGAAAAATGCACAAGATTGTCTGCAGTGTGATGAGTGTGTGTCTGCATCACACAAAACGGGACTTGGCCGTATTTGCATTTTGTATCACCACAATATTGTTGTCACTCCACTTAACAGATTTGTTACGATTTGCTGCTTACTTTCCAAATATGGTTGTCATCTTCACTCTCCGGATGCATTAAATGATTGACGACAACAAAGTTGCAAATGGAATGGAAAAACCGCACTTACAGGAATGTTGTCCTCTAGTCTTGTGTGCTCTAGTTTTGCCATAAAACATTTACAAAATAAACAAATACAAAAAATCCTCAGCAAGATGATGATGATGAGGAGTGTTAGCGGAATTGGAATTAATTTAAATGGAATTCACATTGATAACAGTCTATCTTACTAATAAAATTGTAATGAATTTATGGTCATTAAGATGAGGGACAGGATCTCTTCAAGCGCTTCCCACACACACACCTTGGAATTGGCTTAAACCCTCATTATTACATTACATTTTGGTATAAACAATAAAACTGTTTGAACTTTTTCATTTAAAGATCCCATGCTGCTTGATCGAATCAATTAAGTTGGTTATTATAGATGTTTTATACCCCCCAAACCAGATATGGCTTATTTTACCATAACCGCCTACGACAAACGGCGAATAGGCTCTCTCACACATGAAACTGGTATTGCCATCGAATTTGTCACTAAATGGAAATTAATTGAACCAATTATATGGACGTTAGTCAAATGATCAGCCGCTGGTTGCTGTCAAACAGCTCCCTCGCACCATTCATTTCAAACTTATACAACTTTGTATCTTTTTTTTTATTTTATTATTAAAACGGAAATAGTATCTTTATAAATAATTTCATTGTATAAGCGGAGACGCCAATATTGGATATGTGGTGGTATAATAATTCAAAGTCTAATTATTCAATTGAACTCTTTGTCGATTTAGATCAATCGATGGCAATGGTGATGGTTGGGGATGACTCCTCCGCATCGTATCGTGGTCAATATAGATTTACACATTCAATTGAATTTTAAAGACAATTTGATTAAAAAAGGAAAAGGGCACAATTTGCTGTTTAATTCAATTAGCCTATGGAGAATGACCAACGCTTGGTAAATTTATTGTTTGTTTCTTCAGAAGTAATCATTTGGATATAAATACAGAATTAAGCTAAGAAAGATTGATAATTGCTTGTGGAGGGGTTTAAGGCGAAAAAGCAATTTAATTTCAATTGCACTTCTTTTTTCTGCCAAAGAACAAACATCGAACCTTTAAGATTACAAAAAAAGAAAGGAAGATTTGGGCTTTGTATTTCGTATTTATGATATGAATTAAGAACTAGCTAACACCGCTGTATTTAACTGTTAAAGAAACAAAATACTGAATTGTTACACTCATGAAACTTGGCAAAAAGTTTGCTTTTGTGCATAAAAACCAAGGATAAAAAAAAAGTCAGGTGGAAGGGTGTTTTTTTTAGCGGTCAAGAGGGAGGAGGTGAAGATCAAAAATATAGTGAACAAAATTTTTTGTTGAATATCATCATATGGCACATGTTTTTAAGGTATTTTTTTGATGCTGAATCTAATAATATAAAAATAAAGTCAATACGATTGCTCTAAAAAAAGTTATAGCCGATTAAAAAGAAGACTGCTTGTTTTTTTTACTTCAACAGGTAAAATATAACCGAAACCCATTTGAAAAATATGCTACACTGATGAAATTTGGAATGAAGGTTTTATATAAAGCAGGGACAATATGATTCATAAAGTTCTTAAAAATATTTTTATTGAAAGGGTTTTTTTTTTTGATGGGTTGAATTATGTGTTAGAAAGGTACAGTGCGGTTCACATTGTTAGACGCACCAATTTTCGTTTACATAAATTTCATTTTTTTTGTGTGTGTGCAAGAATAACCAAAAAAATTGTATTTATTAGAATGGTTATTTAGTTCTTAATAGAAAAACAAAAAGAAATAGTGGGTGAGTGGAAGTTAACGGTACTTTTTAGTCTTCTTGTCCGTGATGTAAGAAAAAGGGCAGCTTTTTTCGGTTCACATGATTAGGCGCACACCTTAAATTAGTTAGTTTGGCGAGATCTATTGCACTGATTTGATTAAATTTGGAAGATTAAACATCAAGAAGTTAATTTTAAGCGATTTTCATTCAAAATCTGTTAAAAAAATTTCTGAGCGCGAAAGAATAAGGGATAAATGACGCGTTGGATTCCAAAGGTCTTTCCATTAGCCCCATTGCCAAAAAAATAGGATGAAGTGACTATTTCGAGAGAAATTATTTAAAAAACAGTGCCTCCTACGAAAAAAACTTCAAAGGAGGAACAATAGAAGCTTTAACACCCCAGGAAAAATGAAGATTTATGAAAAAAGCGTCGAAAACAGCTCTATCCCCGAGCAAAATTAAAGAAAAAGCTAGGCTAACGGGAAGAACATCAACTTTTCGGTGAATTTTTTTGAAAGCTGAACATCCTAGATTAAAATTAAACTTAAGAATAGTTTTTAAAAAGCACAATTTGAAAGAAACAGCGGATGGAGATCGCACGTCTTCACATAACGTGGGAAACAAGTTTTTGAAGTTTTTTTAAATTGGCGAAATGTGTTTTTTCTAATGAAAAAGAATTTAATTTGAATTGTTCTCATGGGTACTTCCACAACTTTAACGATTTTCACAAGGAGGAAAAGTTTTTGACACTTTAACATTCAAGAAAAGGAGGAGTAATGGTTTTGGGAGCCATTTAATATTACATTCGATTTAGTTTTCGTTTCCAACCGCTCTTTTTTTCAAACGGCGTTTTTAAAAGACTATTTTTAAGTTTAATTTTAATCTAGGATGTTCAGCATTCAAAAAAATTCACCGAAAAGTTGATGTTCTTCCCGTAAGCCTAGCTTTTTCTTTAATTTTGCTCGGGGATAGAGCTGTTTTCGACGCTTTTTTCATAAATCTTCATTTTTCCTGGGGTGTTAAAGCTTCTATTGTTCCTCCTTTGAAACTAAACTCCTCCTTTGAACTAAACTAACTAATTTAAGGTGTGCGCCTAATCATGTGAACCGAAAAAAGCTGCCCTTTTTCTTACATCACGGACAAGAAGGACTAAAAAGTACCGTTAACTTCCACTCACCCACTATTTCTTTTTGTTTTTCTATTAAGAACTAAATAACCATTCTAATAAATACAATTTTTTTGGTTATTCTTGCACACACACAAAAAAAAATGAAATTTATGTAAACGAAAATTGGTGCGTCTAACCATGTGAACCGCACTGTATCATAACAGCTGACTTAAATTTTTAAACTTGGTAAGAAAGTTTTGATTGGTATGAAAATTAAGAATCTGCAAAGTGTACAAAATTATCTTTAGTGAAAGGGTGTTTTTTTTTTTAAGAAATAATGAAATTCGGAAATATGACTACAAAAACTGGGAAAAAATGTGTACACCAATGAAAATTGTTAAAAAGTTTCATTTATAACAGAAACCAAGAATCTAAGCTGTCTATATAAATATTGTTGGTTAAAGGGTGTTTTTTTTTTTGTTTTGGAAATAGGGAAAATCCGCAATAATATGATCAATTATAAATGGTACCATTAAGAAATTTATTAAAAATGTTGTCTTTCCCATAAGAATTACGAATAAAACAAGTGTATACATTTTTTTCATGTGAAAGGGTGTTTTTTTAGGTGTAGAGAAAATATGGGTATATTTGAAAAAGTGATTAATACTAGAGTAATAGTAGTGGTACCCTATTGAAATTCAGCAACTATGTTACTTTTAAGATTAGAAAGAAGAATCTAAAGTGTGTAGGTATAAGAATATCATGGTTAAAAGGGTGTTTTTTTTTTAAATGAAAACAAAAATAATGGATCACGCTAATGACATTTGGTAAAAACATTGATTTTGGGATAGAAACAGAGAATAAAGAGTTTTCATACAAAAAATTTAGGGGAAAGGGTGTTTTTTCGAAGAGACAGTAAAGTCTGTAATTAGTCCCATAAAGCCAACGATTTGTGTAAAACGTCTAAAAACTTAAGTATGAACGTTTAAATTGTCAACAAACTCAAAAATAAAATGAATTTTGGCTTTTTGCGACCAAGTACAGATTTTACTTCGAAAACTCTTTATTCTTGCTTTCTATCCCAAAAGAAAAAAAAAATTTGCCAAGTTTCATGAGTGTAACAATTTATTTTATTTGTTGATTTTATATGTATACTAGGGTGGGTCAAAAAAATGGAAATTCTTTTTTTTTGATTTGGTACTCCGAAAAATCGATTGCTTGACACCTCTAGAATATACTCACCAAATATGAGCTCTTTATCTTAATGGGAAGGTCCTCCGCTTCGCAATTTTCCATTTTTACATCAAGCTTCCACAAAAAAAAATTTTTTTTTATTAATTGAATTTTTAGCCATTTTTTTTACATATTCTTGTAGAAAATTGAACGCTCTACAAAAAAGGTTAAATACACTTTTTTGAATTATCTAACCGTTTAGTAGATATTTGAGGTCCAAAAATCGAGAAAATCTTTAAAAATTCGTTTTTTGTTCTTAATTTTGTAACAAATTGAAAAATTATATTAATCAAACGCGCAATAAATATTCTTGTAGGAAACAGATTGCTCCACAAAAAAAGTCTTATTAACTTTTTTTATTAATCTAACCATTTGAAAGATATGCGAGGTCAAAGTTAAACAAAAATATAAAAACTTTTTTTACTTTTCAAAATTTTCAAAATTTTCTACTTCACTGAAATGTCATTATTATTAAATTAGTAAGATGGATTATTGTAAGGGCTTAAATGTTCTACAAAAAAGTCCTTGGCCTCAAATTGGCCTCAAGTTTTCGAGGTACCAAATCAAAAAAATGAATTTCGATTTTTTTTTTTTGACCCACCCTAATGTATACTATTTTACTTGAATGTACTATCATGCTAGTTAGTTATGTAAATGTCTATTTTTAATTGAAAGTTTTGATGAAAACTTACGAAGCCATTAGTGGCAGATTTGACTCAGTTCCGTTTCATTGTAATGTGCCCCGAACGTTGCCGGAACGTGTCCAGAATGTGTCCCAAACGTGTCCTTTATGTGTTCCGAAGTATTCTGAAAAGTCCCGAATGTGACCCGAACGTTTCCCAAACGAACATACCTTAACTGCATAGCGACTAATGTCAGGTGAGAAGGGTTTTTCATTTTTCTTTACATAAACCTTATTTACAGCTTTTGTGTCTGAAAAGCAAAATTTGGGGGTTTAAGCCCCATAAACCATCTCCTCAATACGATCTGTCGTTCGGTTGGTTAATTAACTTACCTTGATCTTTAAATGATCTTTCTTTTCCAAATTGGAACAATTAAGAAATAATATTTATGCCAAAAATCATTTTTTCTGGTCCTTAGGATTCCATCATCGTCTTTCTGTTTTAGCTCTAAAATTATAGTTCCCAGCTTCCTTGATATAACTGTATCAAATATTTGACATTCCTATTCCTCTTCTATCGTCATTTTAAACGATTTGAAAAAAAAAAACTTGTCTACCGAAAAGTAGAAATATTTGCCGCAGATTTTGTTTCCCTAAAATCAGTCGTCCTGTCGCCAACACACACTCATACCAATTCAAATTTGCAATAATAATCAAAATGACACGGGTGCAAAAACTCTGTTTGGCGACCTTTGCGCGTCTCAGGGAGCATCTTCTTAAAATTCTTCATTTTATATTGTCGACCTCTAAAAGAGGCTGCCGCTTTTTAAACTTTGCAACAGGTTGTGGCCTGAGGGACAGACATTGAAACAAAAAAATGAACAAAATCAAAAGAAGAAGCAACAACAAAAAATTGCTATCCATCCATCAAATTGTGACGAGATCGGGATGAGATGATGTTGATGATGATGATGATCGAATCGAGTCAAAGTCCTTCTTTATACTGCGGTTTTATTCCCTTTTGCCACTCTTTGAAACTTCGGCGGCTTTTTCGTCAATCATTCATTTCGTCAGGAGCTTCTGTTTTGTTACTGTGTGTGCGGAGGCAATCCCGCAAGTATAACCGAAGCAAACTCTTTGATCTGGCGAGAAGGCCAAAAATAAATTTGAATAGCATTCTCAAGGATGGAATTTGTTTTGTCGTGGTCCACACCGTATCGTCATCATCAGCAGCATCATATCGCCAAACAACTGCTATATTCTATATGAAAAAGATTGAGGGAGTTTGAAGAGGTTCAGGGAAGTTCCAGGAGATAAAAGAGAGGAATCACAGATTTTTGTGTTTTTACACTCGCACTTGACCCATTTGACGAAGTTGAATTTTAAATTCTCGACTGGTCAAGTAGCAAAAAAAAGTTAAAAATGCAAACGATTTTTGGCTTTTTGGAAAATAGTTTCGCATAAATGGCTAAGTTTTGTATATATAAGAATAGCTGGACTGGAGTTGGTGTTTTAATGCTTTTGGACCAAGTTTTTTTCTGTGCGAGAATGCCTTTTTGGATATTTATTTTACGACTTCGTTTGTATATATTTGAATTTTTAAATGCGAATTCTATAATTTTGTGCGGTGTCTTTGGCTGACTGGCTGTTTTGTGGATGATGTGATGTGAATGTCAAATCATATTTGATTTTTTTTTGCTTAACTGTTTATTGGCTACTGGAATGGTGTTTTTTTTTTTTGCATATAAGCAATAAGTTGGTATAATTTGAAGACAACAAAATATTTGTATTATTTTGTCGGCTGAGTTTAAATTATGACAAGGATTCAGAGGAAAGTTTGTAGCCAAAAAGGGCAAATTTTCCAGCGTTTTCCATAAATGTCTGTTTTATTTTGTTTAAAAAAAAAACAATAACAGTAATGTTTGAAGGATGCCAACATTTACGATAATATACAAAACATCGCCTTAATCCACGCCAAGCGATTGGAGAATTTACACCATTCTATTAATATCTAGGTACTTGGTACCTGGAGATGGAGATCCTTCCGTGGATCAATACTTAGAAGGATCCCCCAGGCACCATGAGGAAAATTTTCTCAACCAATCCATTAATGCCTGGTTCAAAAGACACTCGTTGTTTGATGAAGCATACAGCCGGGCGCATATGTACATTGTACAATAGGGTGGGTCAAAAAAATCGAAGTTCGTTTTTTTCGATTTTGTACTCAGAAAAATCGATTGCTAGACACCTATAAAATATACACACCAAATATGAGCTCTTCATATTAATGGGAAGGTCGTCCGCTTCGCAATTTTCCATTTTTACATCAAGCTTCTAGAAAAAAAAAATAATTTTTTTTATTAATTGACTTTTTAGCACATTTTTTTTTACATATTCTTGTAGAAAATTGAACGCTCTACAAAAAAGGTTACATACACTTTTTTCAATTATCTAACCGTTTAGTAGATATTTGAAGTCAAAAAATCGAGAAAATCTTTAAAAATTCGTTTTTTGTTCTTAATTTTGTAACAAATTGAAAAATTATAATAATCAAATATTCTTGTAGGAAACAGATTGCTCCACAAAAAAGGTCCTATTAACTTTTTTCATAAAGCTAACCATTCTAAAGATATTCGAGGTCAAAGTTAAAAAAAAAATTTTAAAAACAATTTTTACTTTTAAAATTCAATTCACTAAAACTTTTTTATTTTCAAATTAACAAGATGTATTCTTGTAGGGGCTTTAACGTTCTACAAAAAATTCCTTAGCATCAAATTGATTGCTTTAACCGTTTAGAAGATATTCGTATCCAAATCGCAATGCATACGGGTCATAAGAAAACTATTGAAATTAGTCAGACTCCTTTATAGTGTGACGGAGAAAGTTTTTCAAATTAAATGAAAAATTACTAGACTAAGCACCACACAGAAATGGAATAAAGGAGTCTGATGATCGGATTGGCATCCGTGAAACAGTACTGTATAACTCTAGCCATAAACACTTGGTGGTAGCACCTTCAAGATGTTGTTGTTGTTCAAAGATTATAATATAATTGACGGAATAAATAGCAGCCTAACTGCAAGTATGGAAACATACGAAAATGAAACTCAGTGTAATTTGTTTCACTGTATTCAATTTGAAAAAAAAAACATCGTTTTGGCTTTGATTTTGTTGCAAAATATGTAATTTTATGGCTAATACTGGTTAGAAATAATGTAACCAAAGATTTTATTCTTGCTTCTTCTTGGAAATATGTGGTTAGTATAATACAGTTTAATGATGTTATTTAAATGAAATAAAAGTACTTTTAAAAAATATGCACCTTAATATTTGGAAGGCACGAATTTTATATAAAATAACAAAACACTGATTTCAAGTTTTTAAAATATTTTAATTTTCGAAAAATTTACTACATTTTTTGAAATTTTGTTTCATTATGTCAATAATATTCTTAAGATGAAATTTTTTTTAAATTTTGTTTAGAAAAAAAAACTATGCATATTTAAATTACTGTTTGTATTTTATTTTTTCTCTGTTATGTTTCGTTCAAGCTTTGATTTTATTTGGAACTAAATAATTTTTGGATTCCAAAAAAATTTTAGGTAATTATGTATATATCTAATAGTAAACAAATTGATAAAGAACTTCATTTATCCGTTATCAACAAATTATTTTCTTAAATTTTTGAGGTGATAACGTCTTATAAATCGATGAACCATGGCAGCCACCACAAAAAAGTGACGCCATTTTCTAACGTTACACTCTCGCGGCAAAAATTTCAATTATAAAAATTAAAAATAAACTATTAGAGATACAAAAATCTTCTATAGCTTATTTGAAATATAATAACGTAAAGCTTAATCTAAATGAAGGATTTTTAAAAGGGTAAACAGGGGTAAAACGGAAAGATGAAATTTGGGCTAAAATCAAAACGCGAAGTTGTAGAGAATTGGTTTTTTTTTTGGTGTAGATAGATGAGACTAATTTAAGTATAACTGCATTTAAGAAAAAATTCTAAAAAATTTTGAAACTAAGCTATAACGTTTTGTTTCAACGTTGTATCTATACGTGTTGGGGCTATGACAAAATGATGATTTTGGGTACGGAAATTTTTTTTGACAATTCTAAAGGTGCCAGATGAAAGATAGGAAAAAAAAAAATTAGGCGTCTGATCAGGGGCGTACACACCATTAGGGCAACCGGGGCGGTGCCCCGGGGCCCCAACTGACGCTAGGGCCCCGACTGGAGACAATGCAGAGAAGGAAACTGTTATTATAAATAAAGTAGAAAAAATATTACCTCAGGGGCCTCAAAAAATGCTACTGTAATAATCTTAGCGACCAACAAATAATACTTCTGGGGTCCCGAATAAAATAGAAAGGCGTATACATATCCTTTTTAAAAAACTCTCTACATCAAAATGGCACCTTAATATCAAATTGGCCCCTTAAAATTAATATTGTCCCGGGGCCCCGGCAACTCAACGTACGCCTCTGCGTCTGATACGGATTTTTTTCCAACACTCTGCGTATCGAAATATGAATTTTTAAAAAACACCTTGTTTTTAGGGGTATTTTTGGGTAGTTTTTGATTTTAAGTTTTTTTTTTTGGAGCTTTAAAAAAATCTCAAACTTATAGGACATGTAGGTTTTGGCCTTATGCATACATTCGCATGTCGTTTAGTGAGTTTTGACTGAATAACGGAAGAAACAAATTTTTAAAAAACACGTTTTTTGACCGTTTTTAATCGATTTTCATCGTTTTTTATTTTTGTCTTTTTTTCTTTGATAGATACAGGAACAAAGTATATAAAGTAATGATAGACTATGACAACGACTAAATGTGTGCGAAGTTTCAATCATTTTCGTGAACACAATTTTAAGATAACGGTTAAATAAAATTTTAGAATTCAACAGGTTATAACTTTTGACCAAGAGCAGATAGAAATTTTATTAAACTTTTATGAGCATCCTGATACAATTACCTCTCATTTGGTATATCACACATAACGGTAAACTAACTACAAGCTACACAATGTTAAATCAAGAAACTTGCGAAAACCCTAAAAACACCAGTGGAGATCTGTTGCCCCCCGAACAGCCACCAGTGTTGGAAGTACCGTAATCTCAGTCTGGAAATTCGACATGGTTGACTTTTAAAAATTCTAACTTCTCTATGAAAGGTGAAATAATAAGCTTTCACATGGTATATATTTTTTATAGGTTGTCAAACAAAAAAATTGATTCCATAGCGTGAGAACATAAAAATAAATGTTTTTTTTTGCTTTTTTTAATGAAATTTGATCGAGTTCAAAAAATTCTAGGTCTTTTTGTATATTTCTCATAGACGTGATCGATATATATATTTTGAGCTAAGACGATAAGCTTTCAGATGGTATAAAATTGTTTTCAATAAATTATTTTTATCCTTTTTGCGCATTGTAAAAATTTAAAAATGGTTTTATTCTTAAGAAGAAATACTTGGCTTTTAAATTGCATAATTTTTTTTGTAAGCTTTTAAAATAAAAAAATTAATATAATGAGAAAATAAAAAAGGTATTTTTTTTAGCTGTTTTCTCAAGACGTTATCACGTAAAATCATCGTCCGTAAACATTTACAGACAACCTCTTTTTTTCTCTTAATTTTCTAAATGTTAGTAAAAAGTTTTTGTACAAAAAATTTCGTTGAAATTTCGGTCCAACAAATCATTTTCTTGTATCAAAAGTAAAACATTACTTTTCAGCTTTCCACAGTATAGGTACCTACATATACATTTATTTTTTTTCGTTAAAATTTTTAGAATCGTTTTTAAGAAAAAAAAAAAAACGGTTTCCGTTTTAGTCATATGACGGCAATTGTTAATTTTGGTTCTAAAAAAATCTATTTCAATTTATATTTAGTGGCTCTAAGCCAATTTTATGAATTTTTTATTTATATTTATTCGTCTAGCAGACAATAGATCTAAAGTAAGAAGCGACAATTCCTGAATCCGTACTCTCACTTAAGAAATATTAAAAAATTGCAAAAGTTAGTTCCATAGAAATCATCAGTGAGAATCTTTTTAGCTTGTAAATTGATATTATTTAGTATAATCGCCCCTAACAGAAATAAATCACCCTCCAAATAGAACTTACCAGCAACTATATATAAAAAAAGCTGCCTAGTATAATAAAAGCCGACCGCAATTAGAAATCGGATGTCACACGAAAGGACAACACCCGCTTCTCCAATTTCTCCATACTACAATTCAGGATATATCATTCTAGATACGCGATGATTATTATGATTCCAAACAAAAAAGGGAAATAATGTCCTCGTTAGAGATGCCATTTGCAATTCATTCGTAAAGAAAATAATCACTGAAAGGCGGTTCCCGTCGTCGTCATTCTCGTAAATTGATAAAAAGAAAAAAAAAAAAA